>NC_083364.1:66660000-66837500 GCF_030254825.1 Meriones unguiculatus | reverse complement strand
AAGTACAATTTTTTTTTCATGAGAAGTGACAGTGACAGATGAAAACGTTTTGATGTGTGCAGTAGGAACTTCAGTTCTGGACAGAAGCAGAGCTTAGTCACAGAAAAGACTAGGCACATGCCTCACCCTGAATTTCTGTGGGAGCTCTGTTTCTTAGGATGTAATTTCTCCTACTCAGACTAGAAGTAACATTTCCAAATTTTCTTTTGTTATTGTAAGCCTGCAAAGGGTCTGGTTTGGTTTTATTTTTATTACAGACACACAGAAATACAAATCTGGTCAAGTAACACTCTTTACAGGGGCAGCATCCAAAGAATGCCTTTTTGGCTTTGCCCAAAATAAATTTTTTATTAGTTACATTCTGGAGCACAGCTTACCGCAGGCAGCTTAATTATATTTTACCTGAAGCCCTGTGTGTGTGTGTGTTCTCGCGTGCATGTGCATTTGTGTGTGTGTGTGTGTGCATGCATACACACATGCATGCATATGTATAAAATAATAATGTCATCCAGAGTTTTCTTTTCCATAATTAAAGTGCACCATGACTGTGCATCATAAACCCTTTTCTCAATCCTTTTAGGAAGTGCTTTTCACAATACCGTGACTAAATTTGGAAAAATAAAGGTCTTTAATACCTTGGATAAATCAATTCTGAATAAATTAAAAAAGGAAATATGAGCAAAATTTGCACAGAATAAATTGATGTCATCCATTTGTGATATTGAATGATGTTGCTTCCAGAGAGTTGAATGTCACAACAAAATGGAAGGTGACACTAGGAAAATTCCAAGATGGAGAAAATGATTTCTTTAGTAAATGTCATAATCAACAAGCTAGACAAAGTCAGATGCTCCTCACTCTCACACACTTCGGATTGCTCATAGAAAAGTGACCTTCTCTTTTGCTAAATCCAGGATTCTGCCAATCAGAAACAGTGTCAACACTCCAAAATGTTAAGAACTAAAAACATAGTGTAGAGAAAAGTCAAATAATGCGTATAGTCTTTACACAATATGCTTTACCTTATTGTTTAATATTTAACTCCAGTATCTTTCAGTATCTTCAAAAGGTGAAAATGCAAAAAAAGATTCTTTTCTGTCATGATATAATCATTGTGGACCACTCTCTATGTTCCAACCAACGAGAGGGCTGTGACCTCTGCGACATCACGGAATCTCCACACACCTGGAAGCTTCATATATTACAACTGATTACCTTTTAATATAGAGGCATATCTGCCATTCCCTTCCTTCCTCCGGATTTATTCCTTAAAATAGAGGAGTGTAAAGTTTCCTACAGTTTCAGTTTTATTGAGTGCATCAAATTTATGTTATTTTCATCTGCTCCTCTTTCTCCTTCTCCTTTTCTTCACCCTCTTTTTCCCCTCTTACTGTTGGGGATCAAGTTCACAGCTTGTTCATACTGTGCAATGACTCTCTGTCACTATGTAAGGAGCTACATCTGAAACCCAAATTGTGTTTGTTTTATTTTTTAATTTTTATTTTTTTTAATTTTTTTTTTTTTTTTGCATTGCAAGTTCTTTTTTTTTTTTTTTTCAATGCAGTTTATTCAGAAACCTTGAACAATCCTCGGACCCTGGGGAAAGCCAGCCCACAGCTTAAATAGCCTCTGGGTAGTCAACCCAGGCATGCCATGTGGGCAATGCAGATAGGTCCACATACATGGAAGCAAGCCAGATGCTCAGCCTTAGCCAAATGTGGAATTGTTCGTGACAGAGAGCACTCACCATCGGGAAGGTGGAAGGCGGAAACCAGCTCCATCTTTAAGGCGCAGCATTATGCAGCTCTCTACAGTTCCCCCTTTTTGTTTTAGATGCATCAGGCAAGAGTAGAGGTCTGATCTCTGATATTAGAAATAAATTGGGACTTTGTACCGATGTTCGTTTAGGTGTCATCCACCCAAAGAGCATCAGACCCGTCTGATACCTTTTTCTCAGAGGCGGGACCTGGGGCATCAACCCGCATGCAACCAGACATGCTCTTCTCTGGGTCCAAAGCGGCTGACCCTGAGTGCAGTGCTTAACCTCACATCCTGAGCGTAACATTTTAGCTTTTTATGGTATCCAACCATGCTTGGGGAGAATGTCCTGCTTCAATGGCTGTAAAGGCCTGAATGATCAAGGCTGCATCACACTGTTGTGAGACTCTAATCTTGCATATATACCACAGGCAAACCAAGGAGACCAACACCAGAAGGCCTGCTAACGCTCCCATGCCCGCCCATTCCTTCAGATGATTCATGGCTGCAACAATCCATGATGATAATCCTGTGGCTAGTTTAATTTTTATTTTTATATATAATGTTATCTTCTTGCACCTGGAGAAACACCTGTCTGGATATCTCTCTTTGTATGAGCACCATATATGAACAGCAGATTTTTTCTTTGTTTTCAATTTTCAAATTAATGGGCTGGGTTAGTCTACTAATACTGTGCATCAAAAAAACTATTAGTTAATAATTTAGTATCTTCGTAAACCCACAGATTTCAATACACCTGAATCAAGAAAATACATTCTGTTGCTGGCTTTGTTACTGTAGTTCCCAGATTATCTTCATCTTAGTGTTTTGAAGATCATCACTGCTTGCTTTTCTCTGTGACATATTCCAGTCGCAGTTTGCCTATTTCCTGCCATATTCTGAATGTGCCCTTTCCCTGAACAATATCTAGTTTTCTATAACTGCAAAGTTGTGCTCAGGCCCATATGGGAACTCAGTCTCACTGCCTTCTGTAATAACAAAGTAGTAACAGATACTATGATCAGAAATGTGATCCAAAGGAAACTTGAAACTTTATGTCAAAGTCCTTAAATCAACAAACTAAAGATATTTTTCTTTTCTTTTTTATTTTTATTAATTACAGTTTATTCACTTTGTATCCCCTGTACCTCCCTCTACCCCTCCAAATCCCACCCTCCTTCTTCCCCTCCCAATCCCACCCTCCCTCTTTCCCATCCCTGTCCCTCTCCCAGTCCACTGAAAAGGGAGGTCCCTTCCCTCTGATCCCAGTCTATCAGGTCTCAGCAGATGTGGCTGTATTCTCTTCTACTGTGGCCTGGTAAGGCTGCTCCCGCCTCAGGGGGAGGTGATCAAAGAGCAAGCCAATCAGTTCATGTCAGAGACAGTCCCTGTCCCCATTAATATGGAGGCCTCTTGGATACTGAACTGCCATAGTCTACCTCTGTGCAGGAATTCCAGGCCATCTCCAAGAGTGGTCCTTGGCTGGAGTATCAGTTTCAGAAAAGACCCCTGTGCCCAGACTTTTAGGATCTGTCACTGTCCTTGTGGAGCTCCTGTCTTCTCCAGGTCTTACTATCTCCCACTTCTTTCATAAGATTCCCTGTACTCTGCCCAGAGTTTGGCTATGAGTCTCAACATCTACCCCAAAACTAAATTTTCTTTTTAGGCATTTAGGCAATAAAAAGGTAAGGAAATGACATGAAAATTATGTTAAAAATATTGTCAAACAAGAAATTGTCCAACTCTTATAAATTCTTCCCACCCATTTTTATATTTAGCCTCAAAATTTAATAAAAACAAATACAATCAAACACCTTTAAACAGTCCTAACATTCACCTTATTTGCATAATCCTTTACTGATCTCTGCCTTGCCATTCATCAGCCTATACTTTTGTTGCATATTGTGTGCATAGTGATGACAAAGAATGATCTTCACATTGGTGATAGGAAGTCTGAGTCATAGAGGTTTATAGAAAAGTCAGATATCTCTTCATAAAGATAACTTTTATGTTGAAATTTCTAATTTGATTCTTACAAGTGACATTACTTCACAGTTTGATGAGTCAGGTGCTTTGTGAGGGGAATTGCCATGGATTGTATTCTATTTCTAATTTTAGATACATTTCTTAAAACCTTCATGCAATTAAAATATCTCAGATCCTGTAAAGAGATGACATGAAATCAGACAGGTGACTAAAACTATAAGAAAATTAAAATTTTAAAACTTTATTGAAAATAAAATAATGGGAGAGTTAACACATCTTAAATTGGCCAGTTCCATTCCTTCAAAGAATAGATATGTTTAAAACAAATAACTTAATTGGAGTAGATTTAGTGTATGAAATTCTTACTTAAGGGGAGCTTAATTCATTTTAATTCCTTTATATAATACTGTTACATAATTATTTTTTTCTGTTGCCAGTAGTGTAAGCCCTAAGACATATATAACTGTTAGTTATGTGAGGGAGAGAGTAAAATAAACAAATGCATTTTCATTGTACTGAACTGTTGAGTTGGCATTTTGCATGGTCCCAGCATCCAAATTTCAGCACTGAAGCACGTGATAATTTGGGAGCTTAAAAGAGCAAACCTCAGGGTAACCTTGGAGCCAGTCAGACATGACTTCATGCATACTTTTGCCCACAGTGACTTCATGACTGTATAAACAATGGTATTAAGGATTTTTTTTTTGTCTCTGCTCATCTTTCTCGCATATCTAGCTTGCTGCCATTGTCACAGCTCCAGGAGGATACTTCAGGACCCATATTAGTATTTTCCTTCAGAATCCTTGATTTCCTTCAAGATAGTTTTACTGTTCGTTCTCATTTTTTTTTCCTGTGGTGTTTTACCTTAAATGCCCAGATATTTTTCTCACTTGAATGCCACTAATATGCTATGCACAAGAATGTTGGTGTACGTTAGAAAAAAAACTCTTTTATTTACATTACTTATATCTTTTTTTCTTACTCTACCCCAATCCCTTCCAACACTCCAAAACCAGGTAGGAGAGAGAAAGGGTTGGTGGGAGAGGGGGCACAGATTTTTCTCATCCGCTTCCTGACGGTCAGGGTCCTCAGGTTCCTTGAAGCCAGTCCAATCCTCATTTCTGTCAGATCTTCATCTTCTTGTCTCTCAAAATCAACTAGGAGCAGCAAGGGGGTAGCAGCAGCAGCCTTGCTCTTTCTCCATCCACACTCTCTGGACTCTGGCATTTATTCTCTCTACAGAGTCCCCATATTTAAACTTTTCTTCAGCTGGCAAAGAGCTTCTCTCAGAGCCAGCAGGAGGCAAATAGTCTGCTGCTGTGGACCACTGAATCAGCCCACATCCCACACCTGGGACGAAAACAAAAACATGTTTCTATCCACAACACAAGAACTGGATTGTTTTTGGTAACAATATATTTATACATGTTTCTGTTTATGTAAATTAACAAAAACCATTGTGTATACTTGCTGTTTTAGGGTTTTATTGCTGTTAAGAAACATCATGACCACAGCAATTCTTTTTTTTTGGGGGGGGATAAAAAACTTAAGTTTAATTTAATTATAGGCATATATAAACATATATGTAGATTTTAAAATATTTTCATTATTTTGCATTATAATATACATATATCATTTCCCCACTCTTTTTATACTTCTAAATATTCCCATGTACCCCTTCTTCCTTTTTCAAACTCATGACCTGTATTTTTATTAATATTGTTATGTGCATATATATTATCTGTATTTACATATATTATTAAATATATAAATACGTCCTGCTTAGCCTATATATGTTTTTTTTATTTTTATTATTAGTTACATTTTATTAACTCTGTATCCCAGCTGTATCCTGCTCCCTCATTCCCTCCCAATCCCACCCTCCCTCCTTCATCTCCTGCCCCTTTCCAAGTCCACTGATAGGGGAGGACCTCCTCCCCATTCAACTGACCCTGTTTTATAAGGTATCTTCAGGACTGGCTGCAAAGTCCTCCTCTGTGCTGGCTTGCAGTTTCAGAGGTTTACTCTGTTATCATCTTGGCTTGAGGCATGGTAGCATGGAGGCAGACATGATACTGGAGAAAGGATCTAAGAGTTCCACATCTGGATTGGCAGACAGCTGGAAACAAACTGGCTTGAACTTCAGAGACCTCAAAGCCGTAGTGACACACTTCCTCCAACAAACCCACACCTACTCCAACGAAGCTACACCTCCTAATAAGGTCACACCTTATGAACCGAATACTTAAACACATGAGTTTATAGGGCCATTCCTATTCAAGCCACCACACGCTCCATGTATAACATTGTGTCCTCTAATATGTAAACACTGTAGAATGGCTAAGTAAAGCTAATTAATATAAATATTACCTCTTACACTTATAATGCATAGCAAGGTCATGCCTGCATATCTTTGGAAAATGAATCTAGAATCTGAAAGGGAACCAGACATTAACTTAGATACAGAGACAGCCAAACTCTAGTGACTACTATAGTGTTGTCAGCATGTCTGACAGGGAAATGGGACCTGAGAAGGCTAGGGGCACAGTGCTAGGAACTCAGTGCTGGGGGCACAATGGGAGGGGCTCAATGTTGAGGGCACAGTGGTAGGGGCACAGTGGTAGAGGCACTGCAAAGTCTGAGCCAGCCCTTTCCCCGTTGCTTAGAGAGGTGATGAAAAAGGAATACAGGACTCAGTGACCTTGTTATCTGCAAATTCTGACCTTAAGGACTCAGCTTTGACTGAGAGTCAGTTAACAAATATTAACAAAGACATCAGTGGTATTCTCCAGTTGTATGATTAAGTTATTTATGAGTCACAGAGAATAGCTTCATGGGAATAAAAACTTTATGAGAAAGAAAAAAAAACATATTCATGATAATAAAATGAAGAAATTTTACTACATTGTACTGTTGAAGTTAATGAAAAACAGTAACATTTCTGATGGCATCTTTAATCCTTCCAAACCATTATCACTGTTTGTAGATGTTTGGAGATATCTTTATATGTTTAAGATTGACAAGCCTAAGAGACAAACCATAAAAAGTGTCTACAGACTTAACTTAATATATAGAATCCTAGAGGTGAGCGCATGTTGAATTAGAAATCAGAATCCTTAGTTTTTCATTGAAGCACTTAATGAACCATAAAGTAGGCATTATCAGAACAGCCTGGTGCTTCTTTGATTATAACACTTTTAAAAAAGTGAATCTTCTTCATATATCCAGGTTTTCATTAAATGCACTAAAGATAACCTCAGAGGCATCAAAATGTGTCGGTTTCTCATTAAGGAAAGAAGATTCAGCAATTCTCCTTGGATTAATTTGACCAAGAGCAAACCCAAGTTTGAACTCGTTATTTCTTTCACTGTGTATTCTGTCTGTCGTTTGTGGTGTCTGTTATGCCCCAATTGCAAGGCCCCCCAAAAGAACACCAGGAACAGAATTATAAGCTCGAGCTCAGGTCGCAAACTATCTCTGATACAGCAGGTTAGGAGAGTGGCCCTGAGGTCAAGGGGAGCAAGGTTTTTAAAGGGAAAAAACGGCAAGTGGGTAATTCCAAGCCTTGGTGTTACACGATTGGATAGGGGTTCTGTAAACAGGTTGACATTTAAACTGATTGGTTTAGGCTACCCTCAGAGGGAAGCTCAGTATCTAAAAATAACAGCTGGAACCAGGTGGGGGTGCATGCCCTGAGGTCTGATTGGTTGGCCGCAGGTGCAGGACTCAGCTATTCTTGCCAAAGCACAGTCTGTGGTTTTTCCTGGAACTGGGTGGAAGAGTAGGTCACCTTAAACAAAAAGGAGTCTGAAAAGCAAGATGGAGTTACTTTTGTTTACTCAGTGCAGCTTGTGTGTGTCTGTGGTATCTGATGTGTTCTTATTGTCTGAGTGTCCTGTGTTATCCCTAACAAAGGCTTTGCTCTGTATTTATTTAGCACCACTGGAAAGGTCACATGGGAAAGGAATGAGAGAAAATTTATAGAACTCTTTAACAGAGTTTTATAAAGGATTAACTTATCTACTCCAAAGTACTCTCAGACATTCAGTACTGAAACATACTGTTATCAAGCAACGTCAATATGCAGTTTTCAACATTTATGATGGGTAGTTGCTGTATTAGCTCTTTGGTCTGTTAGCTGCTTTTAGTAAATGATTACCATAACACACACACACACACACACACACACACACGTGCGCCACAGTATTCTGGGTGTGTCAGAAACATGAAACAATAATTTAAGATTAATTCTATGCAGTAGCCTAAAAACAGACTATATGGGGGGGGGGTGTCTAAACTAAATAAGATGGATGGTTAACTGTTCTCATAAAAGTAGGTTAAACAGACAGCAAGTGGCAAGTTAAATACACAGCAAGGTTTCAGACTAGGCCCTAAGTGACTTCATGGCCTGTTATTAACTTGGCTGTGAGGATGCATACAGGTTCCGGCTCTTACATGTTCACTTGCTTTTTGCAGGAGAACACTTAAAACCTACCGATTTAAACAGTTTTCAAAGAAACAATGCTATCAACAAGAAACATAATGAAAGGGTTAGGCTAACTTTGTAACCTATATGTCTTCTAAAGCCTATAGTTTTGAGTTTTAGGTCCAGGTTAAGCTAAAGCCTCATAGTACCTTTCCAGAGAGTAAAGGAATGTGACCCTATCTGTGAGGACAGATATAAAAAAAGGGCAAGCAAGCAATGACCTTCACTCAGCAAAAGGAGGACCAGACCCTTGTCCTTGAGATAGCATTTCTTAGCAAGGAACCTAGACTTCTTCTGAGTAGCTTTTGACCTCCAGCCAAAAGTCTGTAGCCTCTAATCTTCAAGGATGAGCTAACCACCCCCACCTTCAATTGCAGCTGCATCCACACTTGGCAGGACTGGCCAAGCTTGAGCACCTAAGACTAACCAATTATCTTACTTTATAGCTTCCTCATCCAATCCTAAATTGCCAAAACTAGAACTTCAAATCTCCCGCAATTTTTCTTTTAAAAACCTAAAGGCCTGAGCGTATCATTTTAGCTTTTTATGGTATCCAACCATGCTTGGGGAGAATGTCCTGCTTCAATGGCTGTAAAGGCCTGAATGATCATGGCTGCATCACACTGTTGTGAGACTCTAATCTTGCATATATACCACAGGCAAACCAAGGAGACCAACACCAGAAGGCCTGCTAACACTCCCATGCCCGCCCATTCCTTCAGATGATTCATGGCTGCAGCAATCCATGTTGATAATCCTGTGGCTAGTCCTGCGTCCACTCTGGTAGAATTTACTGTGACAATGGCCACTCTCAGCTGCTCCATCGTAGTATCGAATTCTCCAGTCCAATTACCTAAAATATAGCTCGACAATTGTTTAGACAGATTTGCAGCACAGGAAAAATTCTCATGTTGTATGCTAGTGACACAAAGTCCAGCATACTTTCATTGACAGCCAGGTTGAGCGATTTGCCATAGGGTATCAATTTGCTCCTGCAAGAGGTCAATCCTCTGATTGAACACCATCAAGCTTCCTTTTAGTTGAGCATTAATTCCTTTATGTACAACTAAGGCATGAGCTACATTGGCTAAATGATTATTCAGGGTCTGAGCAGTCTGCCCAGTATGACTCATGGCTAATGCCCTGGTGGTAGCTCCAACAGCCGTCAATGAGATGGTAGTAACAATGGTGGCTGTAGTTCCAAGATCCCTTTTCTGTCTGAAGAGAGTCATAGCGTGAGGGGCATCAATGGGCACAGGCACCCAGTGAGGCATGCGAGTAACCAGGGCATACCTAAATTTACTAGCATTCCAGCATTGGGCAAAAAAGCAAGTATCATTACCACAATTACTTGGCTCTATCTGGCTAATAATGAATAAAAATGGGGGATATAGACAAACAGGTGTGGGCTTATAGGAAATATTATGAGAAGCCTTAACCCCTCATTGGAACATCCTGCGTCAGTTCTAGAACTAGCAGTGGTGGTGTCCGGGGTCTGAGTAGGTTCAGGAGACCATTGCCCCCAGGGGCGAGACGTGCTCCATGCCAATTGACTAACTCCATGTTTTCCTTGATACGCTCAGGATGCGAGGCTAAGCACTGCACTCAGGGTCAGCCGCTTTCGACCCAGGGAAGAGCATGTCTGATTGCATGCGGGTTGATGCCCCAGGTCCCACCTCTGAGAAAAAGGTATCGGACAGGTCTGATGCTCTTTGGGTGGATGACACCTAAATGAACATCGGTACAAAGTCCCAATTTATTTCTAATATCAGAGATCAGACCTCTACTCTTGCCTGATGCGTCTAAAACAAAAAGGGGGAACTGTAGAGAGCTGCGGAATGCTATGCCTTGAAGATGGAGCTGATTTCCGCCTTCCACCTTCCCGATGGTGAGTGCTCTCTGTCACGAACAACTCCACATTTGGCTAAGGCCGAGGATCTGGCTTGCTTCCATGTATGTGGACCTATCTGCATTGCCCCCGTGGCACGCCTGGGTTGGCTACCCAGAGGCTATTTAAGCTGTGGGCTGGCTTTCCCCGGGGTCCGAGGATTGTTCAATGTTCCTGAATAAACTGCATTGAAAAAAAAATAAAAAAAATAAAAAAACCTAAAGGCCTTTGTCTCCCGGTGCCACTCTTTGCTGACCGGCAGGGGTGACCCCGTTGTACAATGGTTAATAAACGTCTTGCTTTTGCAAAGAGTCTTGGTCTGGGGGAGTTTCTGGGAAGGGCGCGATTGAACTCCTGAGCTGTGAGACCCCAGGTCTTA
The DNA here is from genome assembly GCF_030254825.1 of Meriones unguiculatus. Taxonomy (NCBI): domain Eukaryota; kingdom Metazoa; phylum Chordata; class Mammalia; order Rodentia; family Muridae; genus Meriones; species Meriones unguiculatus. Next base: position 66,827,003 of record NC_083364.1, on the reverse strand, counting down.
CAATACAGTTTTTTATTAATTTCAATAGTATAATGTAATAAAATGTCTTCATATTATCATGAATTAATTCTCTTTCTCATAAGTTATTTTTTTCTTATTTCCGTGAAGTTATTCTGTGTGACTCACGAATAACTGTAAATTATAAAAATGAAAATATTTGTTACCTGAGTCCAGTCAATGATGAGTCTTGTCTTTCTGACCAGGGTTTGCAGGTAACAAGGCCGCTGAGTTCAGCATTCCTTCTTTATTACCTCTTTGTGCACCAAAGAAAGGGCTGACTCAGAGCAAGTCATTAGCAGTTTGCACAAGCAGATTCCTTCCTATGCGCTCATCATGTGGACTATGCAGTGTCCCTGGTGCTATGTCCCTCGTACTGTGCCCCTAGCCCTCTCAGGTCCTATTTCCCCCTCAAACATGCTAGCAACGCTGTAACAGTCACTACAGTTTGGTTGTCTCTGTAGTTAAGTCAATGTTTGTTTCCCTTTCAGACTCTCAAGTCATGTTCCAAAGACAGTATACTTTAAACAAGCACATTTTTTTTTGTGTTTAAAATTTTTATTTGTAAACATTTTATTTGAAGTTCTGGCTTACATGCAATTTTTAAATGAGAATTTATTTGAGCACCAAATACAGAATGGTCTATTTTAACTCAACCTCGAATACTTTAGTCAAAAAAATAAAATTGTGCATTCATATTTCCCTTGAAGTACTAGTAATAAACTTTTAACCATAGCATTCTTTGTCAACACCTATTGAATTGTGATTCTATTCTCAGTTTTAATTCTTCTAAATGATTTGTTTAACTGACAGCTGAGTTGCATCAAACCTAGTAACTGATCTCATAAATTCATTACCTTTCAGTGAGCACCTCTCTGACATTTCCCACTGATTATTTGTTTTGTCTGTTGGTACATGGTGTTCTTACGTGAGGCAAGCTAACCCAGCCCTCACTCTGTAGTGCAATCTGGCCTCAAACTCATAGTGGTTATTCTGTCTCCACTACCAGCGATTAGTTGATTTTAAAAGTGAAGTGTTCAAAGGAAAGAATTGTTTTTTGCTGTGCATTGTTTCAGAGAATAAATTAGTATTTAGTTCTACTTTTATTCCTAAAGGTTAAATATGTTGGTTAGAGTTTGAGGAGACAAAAATGTGGTTTGGGAGGGTGGGCCTCTATGGAGATAGAAGGACTTGGCCAAGTATTCAGAGATGATATTGGTTTGCGTCAGTGGAGCTGAGGGATAAATAAAAGTAAAATGGATGGGAGAAAGATAACAAGAGAATTAAAGTGTATTAAAGGGTATTAAAGTGGGGTTTTGAAAGCAGCATTAAGTGATCTAGATAGATTCTAATATTAGCTAGAGGGGGAACAAGGAGGATGGTGCTACATGGTTGATTGACGGGGGAAAGGTTAATAAAATAACACTACATGTTGAATTCTTTCATGACCCCTAACATTTAATTTGTTTCATTTGCTCCTCCAATTGAGTATTCTTCAGCCAAGCTTCTTGTGCCAACCTTTAAGGTGAGAAGCTGTACAGAAATCGGAGGTATACATGAACAAGATACTTTGTATATGCAGTGGCAACACCTGTTCATTCATATATTCTTATATTCTTCTAGCTGCAGGATGGAATGAACTGTTTTCTCTTTTACCGTTGATAGAATTAAGGATGACATTTGCAATGCTTTAAAAATGTACAAAGTCAGTTTTCTGTATATTAACGGGGGAATTGCAAGTTCATCCCTTTTGGGAAATTTTAATTTCCTGTAGCAAGAAGTGTCAATGTTAAACCCAGTTTCACCTTTCACAATATCTTGAAGACAACATTTCTTTTTATATGATTATATTTCTGTTGCAAGGTTTTATTTTTAAAATATATAGTGTCATCACCCCAGTTCTCATGTGAGAGGATGGAGAGTACTGTTACAATCAGCACTACACCTGCCAAGATCATTTTTAGGTAGTTTTATACTGAACATTTGTTTACATGGAACATGAGAGTGTCTTTGTTTCATCCTAAATTTTCTTTCTTGCTAGAAACATTTGAGGATGCCACAGCTACTCATCACCACTACAGTTTTTCAACTTTGCAATACATAAATGTGAGAAATTTAACTATTCATTTGAACTGACAAATCTGTTTTTTTTCCTATCACATACTAGATAGTCAAGCATAATTTGTGTGTTTGAATGCAATTGTTTTAAAGTACACTAATAATACTTGGTTGAATACTATAAAACATTCACAACCTATTCAAACAATTATTTCATCACCTGCCATTTTTTTCTTGGAGAGACAGCAAATTCTCAGAAAGCTAAATTTGAACACTGAAGTTCAAAATGTCTGTTTTTGTAGACATCTGATGAGGAAGTTGCTGAGGCATGGTTTGAAGAACCTTCACTGTTACACATACACATTTTTTTTAAAACAGAGTGGGTCATCATGAAAGAATAATGGACAAGTAGAGTCACCACCATAAAAGTAACCAGTCAATGGTCTGGGACCGGGAGAACTCCCTGACTGACCGTGTTCAAAGAGCTGATGTTACAGTGCCATGCTCAATCTGGTAATGACACTAGGCAGGGACTGCTCTGCTGTCTACTTTTTCTAGATGATAATTAAATTATCCATATTTCCAAAGGTAGTTTAACCACTACAATATGTTCCAGGGCCCGGGATTTAACCACTGAATGTTAAAGATTCTCAGAGATTAAGATTACTCAAACTAGAAACTACAAAATAGTCATAAATTATTTATGAGCAACAAAATTGTAAGGTGGATCTAGAGCTACGCTTAGAACCAAGTGTTATTCAACTCATTCTAAGCGTGACAAACACTGGAAATAAAAGAGAAGGCATCCAAATTAGAGTCTACAGCATGAAGAAATAAACTCTGAAGGATGAAAATGGAGACACTAAAAGTAAGAGTATAGTTTATTCAGTGAAGACTTAAATCGGGCCAACAATAGAGAATGTTAATGTGGTGCTCTAGACAAGAGCACTTTAGTAGACTAAGAGTCATATTAACCAGTCTGAAAGGCAATAATTCTTACAATAAGCTTTAAAAAATGATACAACAGGATGCATTAGTCCTAAAGGCACACAGAGGTAAGCCAAATGTGTTCATGCACAAGTTTTACCCCAGCCCTCAGGAGGCAGAGACAGCGAACTGTGACTTCAAGACCAACCTGGGCTACACAGTTACATCTACTTCAAAAACTGGTTAAAGGAAGAGTGGATGTTTAACTATTTTATAAAGGTAATATAAATTCATATTAACTAATATATCCATTTACATTTGCAGTTTTTCTAGAAAAATAAATTATTTACAATGACACAATAAAAATAAAAACATTAATGAAAAATAATAATTAATTGGACCTGATGGTTGGTTCACACTTGAAATTCCAGCACCAAGTTACTGAGGCAGAAGAATAATTAGTTTCAGGCCAGGCTAGGCTGCACAGCAAAATACTGTCTTTAAAACTACTAACAAAACAAATGAAAAAGGGTGCAGTTTGCTTACTTTAGCTGTTAATTAAAAGTAACCTTTTCTCAGTCACAATAAAAAATCACTATCTCAATTTGAAAAGGTTCTGATTAATATGAACACACAGTACACAAACTGAGGACACTTTAGACATGTCCTCATTACAGCCTCTTACTTTAAGAATGCCTGTCATTGCTTCCATTACTAATTATTCTGCTGGAGATCCCAAAGTTCTAAAATAAAGATATGGGGGGAAAACTTTGAGAACTTGCAGTGTTTGACAGTGAAATGACTGGCCAAATATAAGACTCAGAAGTAAACTGTCTACAAATAGAGTTATAAGATAAATAGTTTAGAGAAGTTCCTAGAAATGAGAACAGCATGAGAAAATATAATTGATATTCAAATGGAATTTTCTTTAAAAATTTACAATAAACAAAACATGATTCTTATAACAATATCAAGCCTTAAAACTGAGGATGTAGTTCCATTGCTTCAGTGTTTGTCTTGCACTAGTGAAGCCCCTATGTTTCATCCCCAAGACCACATAAAACCAAATGTGGTAACTCAAGCCTATAATCCCAGTAGATGGGAGACATAGGCAGAGGAACATAATATCAAGGCCACATTGATTCCATTAGGTGTTCTAAACTACATGAGACTTTGTTTCAATACATAGATAATATGTACGTGTATATATATCATGCCTGCTTACCTTAAAACCAAAATTTGTAGCAATTTGAAAGCACAAATAAAAAACAAGTTTAGGAAGAATGAAAAAAAGAGATGGAAGAAATTATACATGCACGTACACACACACATATGGAGAGTGAGACGCTCTAGGATAGCAACGGGAGTGAGTAAAATAGGACAAGGTGCCTGCGGAAGCCACACATATTCATAAGAGGTCAGGTGAGAGGAGTGATGCCTCAACAGACTGGACACCAACGAGAAGATGGCAGGAAGCCAGAAATAAACTACAGCTTAACTAAAGAGACAACCTGCTTGAGTGAAATTATTTTTTAATGTTGAATCATCCATATAAAGAAAAATTGTTTCATGACACATCAAATGAATTCTTTTTTGTTTGTTTTAATTTTTAATTAATTTATTTTTTATTAATTACAGTTTATTCACTTTGTATCCCAGCTGTAGCCCACTCCCTCATGCGCTCCCAATCCCGTTCTCCCTCCCTCTTCCTCTCCTATGTCCCTCCTCCAGTCCACTGAAAGGGGTAGTCCTCCTCTCCTTCCATCTGACCCTAGTCTATCAGGTCTCATCAGGACTGGCTGCATAGTCTTCTTCTGTGACCTGGTAAAGCTGCTCCCTCCTTAGGGGGAGGTGGTCAAAGAGCCAGCCCCTGAGTTCATGAATTCTTGGTGTCTTAAAAACACGGATGTATGTTTTCTTCCCCTGTGGCCTGACAAGGCAGTCCCTCTAAGGTGTGAAGTAATTGAAAAGCTGGCAAGAGAGTCAGAGAGAGCCTCCCTAGCGGACCTCCATGAGGCCTGAGTTACCTATCAACTACTTGATTTCTGGTGGATAGTAAGGGGTGGCTCTCCTTTTCTGAGAAATAGGGAAGGGGGTATAGGGAGGTAGGGTGAGACTGGGAGGTGAGGAGGGTTGGGCTATGACCAGGATGTGAAATGAGTAAACAAACAAACACGGATGCGGAGAACGAAACTATAGATTAGGCTAGAAAAGAAAATCTTAAAACACAACAATCGATATTCCCTGAAGGAAATTGGATATACATTTTCAACAACTTTTAACTGTACATGTCACTGCAAACAGCATAAGCAGACTGCAAAACCCACGCTGAGACAGAATAAGAAAGCCTTTCCAGGAGCAGGTCTGGGTGATGGGTTTTAGAAATGCAAATCTACTCCAGAACACCTGGGAGCCAGGTTAGAGGATGTCAGACTTGCTTGCCATTCACTTCCTCTAGGAGAAGCACAGGTGTGGTTTAAATCTGTGCCTAGCTACCCCCAGCTGTGGGAAAGGATATAAAATCCACCCCGCAAACAGCTGCCCTACTTCATTCTATAGAGCACATCCTTGTGGTTCCGATGGGACAACTTTCCGCACTACACTGGACCCACGTTTAGCCTGTCAGCGCCCTCTTTCCAAAGGAAAATTATATTAGATGTTTTAAATTAACTTTGCGTGCAGTTCTTCATTCCTTACACTGGATTAAACTATGCCATGATAACATTTTCAGTTTCCATCGTTTGTTTGCTGTCTTTAAAGTTTTTGAAGTTTTTTTGTCCCAAACCCATTTTCCTCATAAAAACTATTATTTATTATAAATCTTTATTACCTAGTGATTTCTAGTAAATGTCCCACAATCAAAAAGTAATAACAATATTAAAAAACAAATGTGTTCACTTTAAAACACCTGCAAACAGTTTGGAACATCTCACACCAAAAAATTGAAGGTGATACTTGTAGACAGGAGCATAGCATAATCATCATTGGAGCGGCTCCATTCAGCAACTGATAGAAGCAGATTCAGAGGCCCACAGCCAAACGTTAGGCAGAACTCAGGGAATTCTGTGGAATAAGGGGGGAAAGATTGTAGGAGCCAGAAGGGTCAAGGACACCACAAAAAAACCTCACAGAGTTTTGGGCTCAGAGGGGCTCAGAGACTGAACCTACATTCATATTGCTTGCATGGGTCTGATCTATGTCCTCTATGGTTGTATAGCTTGGTCTTCTTGTGGAACTCCTAACAATAGAAGCAGGCTGTCTCTGACTCTTTTGCCTGCTTTTGAGACCCTTTTCCTCCTCCTGGGTTCCATTGTCCAGCCTTAATACGAGGAGTGGTGCCTCGTCTTATTACAACTTGATATGCCATGTTTGATTGATATCTCTAAGAAGAAGCTCTTTTTTGAAGGAAAACTGAAGGAGAGTAGATTGATGAAAGAGAGGAAGAGTGGAGGAGTGGCTGAGAGGAAAGGAAGGCAGATAAACTGCAGTTTCGATATATTATATGAGAGAATAAATTAAAAATAAAAAAAGCTGAAGCTGATTTCCCCATCCTATTAATCTGGTCTTGCCTCATGATCTGTCTGGCCAATCAAATACAGCATCATGTGAGTTTACAATGCAACATTTACACACACACACACACACATACACACCATTTCTGCAGTTTCTCTTTACTTAAACCTAAGGTCTAGGGGATCAAGAGATATTCTACTAAACATCTTGGTTTCAAACGTTCCAGCTGCCCATCATGATATTGCAGGAGTTTGTATGGATGAGACAGAATTCTTAAGAGGTTTCGAAAGCTAGTGCCTCTGTTAGCACGGAGCTTTAATGAAAACAGGCCTTCCATTACTAGTCACCAGGTATATGAACATGCAGTTCCTATGAAAAGCCTTTCTAGCACACATGCTGACTTTCTATTAATTTTCTATCCTTCTATTTTGCATTAATAATAAATGAATATTTTTTTCTTATTGAAGCCAGGCATCACTGCATTGCTGGTGCATTTTGAATGCTGAGGTTGGATGACTACAAATTCCAGGCCAGCCAGGGAGATATGGTAAGACATTGTCTAAAATACGAACACATATTCGCAAATGTGCAAACATGACCCTTGCAACCACATTCTGTCATTAGAGCAGAGCTATCACAACTGACCAAGACGATGTCTGCAAAATCACTATGATGTCATAGACTCAGCCCACCAATTACTCCAGGCACAGACTGCTCAAGCTAGTGTACAAGCCCAGGTTAATTTTCTTCCCCACTGTTGACACTTTACCCAGTGTTCCCTGATAGCTGGAGGATTTCTTTCAAGCTTCCTTGTGTCAAGCTGCCTGTTTTAGACATTATAGTGCATTTTCTAATTATCTCATTCACAACGGTGTCTGTTATATCTACCCATTAGGAAATCTGACTCACGCAGCTTTATAAACAGAGCCAAAAGGAACATTCCCATATTTTTCACTGCACTGACTGTAGCCAGCTCCAGGCAGTAAGGTTTTGTTTCATTTTGGTTTTTAACTTTCCAATTCCCCTCTCAGCTATGCTTAACCTACTCTCAAGTTACACAAAAGTTACAAATGATTATTCTTGAGTTGTATACTTATTCTAGTTTGTCTTCCAATGCATAATAAAATTATTTATTAATGTAATGAACATTGTGATCAGGATATAAATTATGCCTATCGTACCACAATATTTGTCCCCTGGTCTATATGTCAAAGACCCTAACAAATTACTACAAACATAATAGCTTATACTTCTATCAGAATATCAGAGGCTTATTTTATCGCAATTTTGAAAGCTAGAAATCCAAAATTAAGATTAGGTTGTTGAGATAGATGTCTGGAGGGCTCTGTTTCACACCTGTCTCTAGCTTCTGGTTGCAGCTATTCTCCAGCTTTCTCTGACTGTGAATATATCACCGCAGTCTTTCACTCTGTCTTCACATGTGGCATGTTAGGAGCTGAGCCTTACAGGCACTGTCTAGCATAGTGAGGGGTGTTCTACTACACATCGATGGCCTGGAAAAAGACCAAACTTTCTACTTAAAACAGTTTCAGGCTTCAAAGATAGCTTGGTGGACAAAGTGCTTACCACACATCCACGACGGTCTAAGTTTGAATCTTCAGAACCTGTGTTGTAGCACACATCTTCAGTTTCATTACTCCTGTACTGAGATGGGAGACAAAGAGAGGAGAATCCACAGAAACTACCAGGTTAACAAGCTTGGTGTATACAATGGCAAAACATGAGAGACCAAAGAATTAAAAATTAGTTCATAGTTTAAAAGTTTAAAGCACATAGTTAGTTTAAAGTTTAAAGCACAAGCCTGAACGAAGACCAGCCAGGTGGAGACATGTCCAGCCACTTGCAGGGAAGAATCAGCCTTACTGCATTCTTTTCCTTCCCACTAGAGATACAGTTGCTAGGAAACTGGCCCCTCTCCCCGAAGACAGCCAAGGCAAGCCAGACCATTAATGGTTTGGGGGCCTTCCTATAGCCAACCAATTCAAAATGCAGCATTCACTTTTGTGTTTCAACCAATAGATGCTTGCCAGGCAGGAATCCCCCTGCTTTAGGCACACTGGGAGGGACCGAACTCTTTAAATCACCCACCTAACCTGAGCACAAGGCTCTCAGCTCTCAACTGCTTCAGCGGTGTGGGTGTGTGAGCCCAAGCTTTAGCTTGCAATAAAAACTCTCATGTGTTTTGCAACGAGCTCAACACCTGGTGGTCTTCTGGGGTCTCATGACCCCTGCACAACAAACAGACGAGGGGACCCTGTTTTAAACAAGAGGAAAGTCACCAACTGACACCCTAGGGTGTCCTCTGGCTTACATACTTATATACTATAACATGACATACATGTGCCTACACTTTAATGTGCAAAAAATACACACACACACACACACACACCACATTTTGTTTCTACTTAGTGTATCGGTGTATGTCCCTATCTACTGCAAGAGATGTAGTTAATTTACGACTGAACATAAAATGGTTGTTAATGACCTTGTCTTGTTGCCATGTTTTACACTTGTTCAGTCACATCAGTGATTTAACGCATACCTTTGGCTATGTCTGTTTCTGAAACCATAAATTCAATCAATTTAAATCTACTTCTGTTTCCTTTTCCACTTTTGTGATTTCTATTTTAATTTCTGTGGGTTCAGGCAGCCGTGTGACCGTGAGAGCCAGTCTGGAGGAAGAGTGAGGTCGAGTCATGTCCAAACCTTGAAAATCTCATCTTAAGACCAGCAGGAGTAAGACTGTGCCCTTCCTGCCCTGGGCCTGCATGCCCTGGCTCACATAGCCTCCCCGACCTGTGCCACACTTGAGGTAATCATGTAGCCTGGTGGCCAGGTTAGAGGTTAAACTTCCTCTCTCCTTATATGGTCAAGTCCAGCAAGTATCTGAGATTCCTCTTGATGCAAACAAAGCATTACTACTACCTTGGCCCAGCCAATGACGTACACTAACCCTGAAAACTTCTATCCACTCCCCAAAGGTTTAAATAGCCTTTGTTCCACTACAACTAGAGGAGCTGTCTTACTGAAGCTGTCTCCCAAGAGTCTGCTTCTCAGGGACTCAGCACCTGCAGAGATTCTGCACTGACCAGCTCCTCCTAAGCTTCCCTCTCTTCAGTCCAGCCCGGGATACTGAGGAGAGAAGCAGAGCAGGGCAGTGACTTCCACATAAGCAACTAAAACTTCATATGAGAAAAGTAAGTGGAAACGACTCAATTTATCACCCTAATAAGTAGTGGCTTCACCTTCAAAGAGGCCAGATGCCAGTCCCTGAATTCTGAAGAAAAAGCAGAAAGACTGAGAACAAGAAAAAGACCATGCAATGAAAGAGAACAAGAGAAAATCATGCAATGCAAATGAACTGGTCTTTTCAGGAGTCTAGGTAGAGACTCCTGGAAGGAAAGAGAGTAATTCATCAAATAAATAATGTGAAGGGTTGAATGTGCTGGATGCCCTTAAGTTGCATTAAAATAAAAAAAAATTAGTGTACCTGAAAAAAAACGTAAAATATATCAAGATATATTAATAGGACTTTCCAAAACATTTGTGATGAAATGATTTCTGTTATTAGAAAAAAACTGAGAAATATACTATTTATTTGTTTGTTTGTTTTGAGAGAGAGTCTCAAGTAGCTCTTGCTATCACTGGGGTGCTTGGATTAATGGTATGTACCACTATACTTGTCTTGGTATGTTGTTCTGACCCAAATGATAATGGCTTTTATTTTTCCTACCCGTTGGTGTATTTTATTAGTAAGTAGGTATGCTTTCATCTGATCTATGAATAACAGCTAACTAATATTTTCAAGCACTCAAGGGATTCCTGTATAGTTCTACAGTTCTAACCAGATAAGTTAGTACATTCAGAGTTAGTACATTATTAGAGTGAGTTCAATTGCTAGGATTCAATAGTCAATCGGTTTAATGACATTCATCTGCTAGCAAGCCTGAAAGCTCACCACGAGTTACAGTTAGGAGGCTAGTATCTTCTTAATACTGAAAACAGCTGGAATATAAAATGCACAGAAACTGTAGGGAGGCAATATAGCTCATGAAGGGCAGGCAGACAAAGCATCACTGAAACCTGCGCTGGGAAATGCTGGTTGTTTTACACAGTGGGGGTTAACTGATGAGTGAGAAAAGCAATTTTTCTGAAAAAATACCTCTTCATCCATTCACAAAGTAGGGATCCAATAGGAATTCTCCTTTGATCCGAACAAGACCTCAGTACTGTGCCTCCTGTTTGTCATGAAGCTCAGGGAGCCCCGATGGATCCAATCTGATTTTCCTCCATGAACAGTGCTGTTTCAAAAATGTGGCATATGAAGACATCTCAGAAAATGAGTTTGAGAAAAGAAGGAACAGAACAGTATATGGCAATGATCTCTGCTCAGGTTTCTATTGCTGTGCCCAGGGTGAGGCCTTGAGACTGCCCTTCCTTCAACACTAGCCCAGCGAGGCTCCAGACCCTGGGATGCAGTGTGACCCCGACTAGCTGCTGGTTTATTTTCCCTAAGGGTTTTGGGTGACATGAGCAATGAGATGACAGTATTAGCAAGTTCCTTGTGAGATGGCATTTAAAGCCTATTTTCCAGTTTCTGTCCTACTCCTGGTACACCTAATTATCCCCATGCCATGTATGGCACTGTTTTGGATGACATCATGAGTTGAAATAATGGAAATTGGAAATATACTTAATACACCCAACCTACCTGATGTGGTCGCTTAGCAACACATTCCTCTGGAGACTTTCAGTCACTGAACCTTGTGATTGTCTGGTTGACTGGGAGCCTCTGCAGTGAACTGTAGCCAAACGTCACAAGGAACATCATACTAGGTGCAGCTAGTCTAGGAAATGATCAAACTGTTAAGCTCAAAGCATAATTTCTGCTGAAGGCCTATCACTTTTGCTCCACCATAAAATTAAAAAAAAAATGTAAGTATAGACCTCCTGCACATATGTGTGCGGCAATGGTATTAAGGAAATAAAGGTTAGACAACATCCCTGGTAGGCAGACAGATTGGGAGAGGGGCCTTTTGTTGCTAGCTGCCAGGCTTTTGTCTCAAGTTGGGAGGGGGAGGAAGAAGCCATCCACCCTGAAAGTTTGCCCCCTTTACTACATCTGCCCAGCTATGGCTCCTCTCCCTATCTGTCTGCCTACCAAGAATTCTTCCCACTATTATTATTTGGTGAAGTCCAAATTGTATGTGGCGTGCTTCAAGATCATAAGGACAGCTTGTCAAAATGCAAGTACCTGGCCCAACTGAAATATAATCAGTACAGACCAACTGAAATATAATCTCAGCAAATGGGATCCTGTCATCTGCATGCTATCACGTTCTCCCCAGTGATTCTGGGGAGACCTGGTGCAGAGCAGGTCTCATTCCAGCCTAGGTGAATGTTTTAGGATAGCCCTGAAAATTTGCCACTCTTCCCATTTCCGTGTGTTTTGAAGAAGTTGGATTCTGGTGTTTATAACACTACATCAGTTAGGATCTTCAACAATGCAATGCTGTCATGGTTCTTAAAAGTAAGAATGGTTTAAAAGTTCTCTCTCTCTCTCTCTGTCTCTCTCCCTATCTCTCTCTCTCTCCCTGTGTGCCTGTGTGTGTCCTCCGTGTATGTGTGTGTTAAACATGTGTGCATGTACATATGTTAGTATACAAGCGTGTGTAAGACTTATACTAGGTGGAATTCACTAAAAGAAAAAAAAATGTAATAATTGTCCCATTATTTCTCAGCTTATAACTATAAATTCATCTCAATGTATGGTAATCATCTTTGTCTGCTTTGGATGAAGTGGACTCATTATGGATTTTATGTCATTATTATTGTACTCTAAGCTAGAATTCATTACTTTTCATTGCTAAGAAAATCATGTCATTTTATAGGCATTTGTAATTGAATAATATTATAAGAACTCTTTTTAAAATACCATGTCATATTCTACATTCATTTCAGGCTATAGCCCACATTCTATATTAGCTCAACTTACAAATTTATATTTAGTTTTATGTTATCATTTTGATATTACATCATATTCTAAGGTTTAATACAAATTCGATTTTGAATATTCTCATCAGCTATGTATTTCTATCATTTGATGTTTTCAGGAGTCTAACTTCTAAAACTTCATCTGGAATTTTCTGAAGACAAATGTGAATGGCATAGGGTTGAGGAGACAGATCTAAAACAATAGCTCTTCTAATAAGCACTTCATATGTGCACATCAAAGCACCACCAAATTATCCTGCAAATAGTATTCAATCACATGTTGGATATTCAAAAACAGATATAAGAGAAAGTGCTCAGCCCTTCATTTGCCCACCAAGATGGGCAAAGGTAGATAAATATTAGTCAATATTTATCAGGAAGAGTCAAACTATTAAATTCCCTATCTTGCTATGGGTAGAAATTTATGGATTTAGTTCAAAGCATTTCATCACTTGGAAACAAATTTGTACTAGCCTTCCATGAGAGGAAATAGATATAGAAGAATCACTATATCTGCAATAATCTATTGAATTACATTAGTCCCGTGTGCTGAATTTGTTCCACATGTTAATTCACTTAATAACGGTAAGTTGTGATAAGCATTGCAGTCTACTGAATGGAAAGGCCACGGAGGCTGAACCTTTATTAGAGGAGGTATTCAAAGTTGTTGGCTCCTGAGGAAGGGTCACTCTCCTTCGGGATGTGACTGCAGAAACATTTTTTATATCCCTAGGGAAAGGCCATGAACCCACGTACATACAGCAGCAGTAATGAGATTCATAGAGTTATTTATAGGATCTAAAGTAGTGGATGTGCAGTTAGGAGGGAGCCAGGGTTGGGAGCACTGGAAGGAGAGAGAGAAGGTAGTGGTGAGTAGACGTGATTCGTGTACACTGTATTAAGACATGAAACTTTCAGAAATGAAAATAGCATGTAAAATAAGTATAATGCTCTTTTTACTTTTTTAATTAACATTTTATTGATTCTTTGTGAATTTTACATCATGTACCTCAATCCCATTAATCTCCTCATCCCTCCATACCAGCCTTCTGCCTTTGCAACCTTCCCCACCCCCCAAAAAAAATCTCACTGTGGAAGCTGTAGTGTGTGACAGTGTCTCTCACAGTATGCCCTTTTGTCCACATTTCTTACTTGCAAATGTTCATTACAACGAGTCACTGATCTGGTTCAAGGCCTCTGGCTTCTGTTACACTATCAATACTGGATCCTCACCAGGATTCTTCTCAGATATGCTATTGTTGTCCAGTGTCACAGAGATCACACAGCCTTGGTTCTGTAGGATCAACCCTTTATGTACTCCAGCAGTTCATAGATGGGGTAGATGTTGGGGTAGGCTGACTCAAAGCCCTGGATCTGGGCTTGGGTGGTAGCTGAGCTGGTCATCCCCCAACTCTCCCGAACTCACCCCACCAGGGCCAGCTCTCTAACATTGCTCTGGATAGCCAACCCAATGCCCACCAGGCAAGGGGCAAAGCCAGCCTTTCCTTTCTCAGGCCCCCAGGACTGCTCGCTTGCACCCATGCCAGCACAGCCAGCTCTATTCTGCTACCTAGGTGAGGTGCAGGGCCTGCTCTCATGAGTGCTGTGCCAGGCAAGGGAGCCGGGCAAGCTCTCCCGCTGGCTCACCGGGTCTTTTCACTTTTAGAATTATCATTGTGTGTGTGTGTGTGTATGCGTTTGTTTGTGTGTATGAGTTGTGTGTGGCCTCATGTGCTTCAGCACACACGTAGAAGTAAGAGGAAAACTTGCAAGAGTTGGTTGTCTTCTTCCACAGTGCAGTTCCCAGGGACTATGACTGAACTCAGGTCATCAGACTTGCCCACAAGTGCCTTTACCAAAAGAACCACCTCCCCAGACCCACGCTGCCCCCTTTCAAGAATCACCCAATCTAGAATTTCTCTTAAATTCATTATCCGTAATGAGTTAGTTTTGTACAGTATATGTCTAGTATTGTTTTTATTTTACTTGACTTAGCACCATATTTAAAAAGCAATGCTTTTATACAAAGAGAATAGGTTGTAATTAATAATAATTAAAATTAAAAACAAAACCAAAAACCAGTGCTTTCTCTATCAAATTCCTTTTCTGTATTCATCAAAGAATAGTTGACTCTATGTGGTTGGCTTCTGGAATCTGATCTATTGCACTATGCTGAGTGTTCTTTCATTAATACAATAGTCTACTTGTTCTCAGCTTTTGGACTTTTTCCTTTTTTATTGGGTTGACTTAAATCTATTTTAAATAGTTAAAAGCTAAGTCCCATTTCCCCAATTAATACCTCCCCAATTTATCCTGACTAATATTCTATTATCATATAAAATAAATCTAAGACTACCAGATCTTTGAAACTGACCAAGAGTCATCTGTCAATTTCAGTTGGGAGGGACTGTCATAAGGAATCATAGGGAAAAGCAAGGGACAGAATTCAAAATATTTGAGAAATTCAGCTGATCTTGGCTGTTCTGTTGTGACTTCTTCTGATGAATGTTATTGCCATTTCATAATCTCTGTTGCACACTATGGTTCCATTTCTTCAGGGCAGGCCAGCACAGATTAGTGAAAAGCAGAACAAGAAAAAGAATTTTTTTTCTTCTTAGGTCATGTTCAACCAATGCCATAATGTCTTAGGCTATCAACTTGAATGTTACTAACTGTATTTTATATATAAGGAATCTATAAAGACATTGTCTCTGTCTCTGTCTCTGTCTGTCTCTCTCTCTCTCACACACACACACGAATAGGCTAGACAAACTCTTATATCTGACACACAGACACCAGCAGTTCTCTTTTTGGACGGACACCTTTGCCCGGTAACTTTTCTGGGTGAAGTTGGATCAAGTCAAGCAGGATGGATGGGGTGTAGTTTACATTTATCAACACTGCTTAAGAATAGCAGAAGTATTCTTGTTTTCATGGGTTTCAAGAGAAATTATAAATCGCTCTCCTCTTCTTAAAGATATCCTTAAATATGAAAATATGTCTTTTTATTCATTTAACACAAAAAAGATATACAAAATATACAAAAACCTTTATTAGGCACATGTGTCCTGTTCTTTGTCATTTTCCTTATCATAATGAGTCAATATAGGCTATAAGCCAACAATTTTAACCTTTCCTAATATTTAGTGAACAAATCTCTTTCCTATGAATGACCTCTGTACCTCATTCAAAGAAATATCATCTTTGAATATTTGTAGCAATTAACCTAACCTCACTGTTAAAGAAACAAATACCAACTGTGGCTCACAGCAGCTAAAATGTCCCAAGGGAAAATTTATTACGTATCTTTAAACCGACATGACTGAACCATCACCTTCTTTGACAGTATTAGGAAATGTGATCATTGATCATGTGGAAATTTAGCTAAGGTGGCTTTATGGTGCTGCAAAATAGCCTTTCTCCTATTTTCTCTTCCTTTATGTCTCTTGAGAAAGCACACTGCTCCTTATTTTAGTGCCTCGGGGGAAATCTGTAGGAGGATAGAATATGGAAGTCATTTATGTTTTTGTTTTTATATCCTAACCTCTTAGAAGAATTTAGAGTCAAAAGAAGGAGAGAAAGAAAATGATCCTTGGCTAAAGGTTGTGCTCTGTTGAAGCAGCAAAGAAAATGCTGTTTCCTCTTCAAAGTTTAATTTAAAAGCAGTGCTTCAAGCCAGAGTGAAGGGTAGCATCTTTCTGCCCAAGAGCAGAGGGAGGCTGAATCCTTCTGCCAAGCTCCAGCTTGAGCAGGGTGTTGGGATACCTAAGAGGAAATTTCTTGTTCTGCACAGGCAGATAGAAATGAAGGCAGCGAGCCTTGCAAGGGGCTACCTTGGCAAACTGCAAGATGCATTCATAGTGAGGAGAACTGCAGAAAGAAATCCCATGTCTGGACCAAGTTGAGCAGATGTTGAAGTAAAAACAAAATGCCTCTCTCCCAGCATCAGCATTGCGCACCCCGTGGTAACAGGATTCAGGAAGACTCTATTCCACTGGAATAGAGTATTAACTACCAGGTTTGAAGTTCATTTCACATGCAGAAAGGAAAGCAAAGCTTATTGTTTATTTAAGCCTGTGAATGTATACTTTAACAGTTTATATATCGTAGAACTTGCTGTTAGCATATGTAATGCTAATAACTATTAACTTTATACAGGAAGTTGTGAATATGTTGTTGTACTTGACATTCCCAGGTTGACCTAACCATTTTGGGTTTGGTGAAAATGGTGTGCACAAAGAACATGACCAGTGGCTCAAATATTAAACAGTAAAATTTGATAGGATCAGAGTTGAACAGATGTCAAATATCCCTTCAAATAATTTCAGAAAACAATTTAAATTATAAAAGTAGTGTCTCCAAAATTTAAAATTTAAAATGTGAAACACCTTAAAATTGTTATATAGAAAATGAGGCAAGCAAGTAAATTCATTTAATATAGCTTATTTTAGAAAGCATTTTCTGGAGGAAACTGCACCAACATTGGCATAATTCTGATTACAAGATACGTGTTCACTAAAGCAGATAATGTTTGTCTTAATTAGGGTTTCTATTGCTGTGAATAAACACCATGACCATGCAAGTTCTCATAAAGAACAACATTTAATTGAGGCTGGCTGAGTTTTAGAGGTTTTGTGTACCATCGTTACAGGGAGAAGCGTGTCAGTATGCGGGCAGACATGGTGCTGGAAAAGGAAGTTCTATATCTTGATCTATAGGCAGCAGAAGGAGACTGTGTGCCATACTGGTCATAATGTCTGCCTCCACAGTGACACACGTCCTCTAATAAGAACACAACTTCTCCAACAAGGCCACACCTCCTAATAGCGCCACACCCTATGGCCAAGCTTTCAAACACATGAATCTGTGGTGGCCATGTCTGTTCATCCACCACGATATTTAAGTTCAAAGAGTTATTACTTATTGTTCTGAACTGATAGTGTCTGGTTGACTAAAACATACCATCTCAATTATGTCCAATAAAAATGACATTTCATGATATTGTTCTAATTCTACTTCTCAGTGCAATTTGGAAAATTATTGATGTTTTTGTCTTGCTTTCTAAAAAGAAAAAAAATAATGGTGGGGAGAGCAAAGAAAAAGAAGGGAAAGGAAAAAAAACAGAGAAGTAAAAGAAAAGAGATGAGCAAAATGTAACAAGTCATTACAGACCAATTGGGTCATTCAAGAGAGGTTTCAGGGATATTGTTTGAGTGAGACTGAGATCATGATTGTCTGGGAGAAGGAGAAGTTTGAGAAGTGAAAGCAGAAGTGCAGTCTGTTACTTCAAATTGCCTACTTTGAAGGCCAGCTGGGAAACTCACAGCTCAGGTGTATACCTCAGTTTTCGTGGTCAGTTTTAAGCATTATATTCACTATAGGATTCCTTCTCTATGCCTATTTTGTCTTGAAACTTCTTCCAATATTGTCAACTCATCAACTGGACTTCTGCACTTGGAAACTAAGAAACTGATCTAAGTATTGCCTGGTTGTTGCTTGGAACATAAGTCTTTGAATATACAGATGATTAAGGGGAAGGGAGGAGATGAGGGAGGTAGGGTGGGAGTGGGAGAGAATGAGGGAGCAGGATACACCTGGGATACAGAGTTAATAAAATGTAACTAATAATAAAAAATAAATAAGTAAATAAGGTTATGTCAAAAAAAAGAAAACTCAGATTTGCACTAATTATCAAAATCTGAGATTAATAATGATTTTGTCCTTGTTCATAACTGTTGTATTTTACAGATCTTTTTCTTGCTGCACAGAACCTGATCTCAAAATATGGACCAGAGGAACTGTTAGTGCAGATTCACTCATTCTTGACTTTAAATGAAAATGTTTAACATCTAATTTTTACTACAGATATTAAAGTTCTACAGCCTTTGTATATCAATGGTGGTTTTATCCAGTTTTACTAGTACATTCACTAAATCATACATTTTTCTTTTTTCGTAATGAAACCGTTTATTTCGTATAACAAACAATTTAAGACAAAGTCATAATCTAAATTTCTGGGTATAGGTGATTCATCCCAGCACCTGGGAGGTGATTACAGGGGATCATGAGTTCAAAGACTCTCCAGTCATAGGGCCTAGATGAGATTTCCCCCAGCCACGCAAGTATGCTGTTTGTGTTGTCATTTTTGAGTCTTGTAACATATTTTTGAGATAACATGGCACAGCTTCACTGTCATCTATAGAAGATACTGTATCACAGCTGATGTCCTCATCCTCTGACAATCTTTCCACCACCTCGTCCTAGATGTTTTCTTATTTGTGGAAATTGCATTGTCAGTTGGGTTGGGCATCCCATGGTTAGTTATTCTTTGCATTTTGACTAGGGGCTAGGAAGTTTGGAAATGGAAGAAACTGGTATGTGTGGAGGTTTTTGGGGAGAGGGTTAACTGACAAGAGAAGCAAAGGCAACAAAGATAGAGATGGATGGAGGAGGATTAAGTAATGCTAAAGATGTCTGAAAAAACTATAGGGAAACATGACTTATATTTACTTAAAATATACATTGTGAATGTGTGTGTGTGTCTGTGTTTGAATAAAATTATGCCTCTTGGCATGACAATGCTTCTTTAAAGATATATCTAATAAAAACCCCCAGTAACAGGTATGTGAAACTTTCTTTGAGTTGTTGGTCAGAAGATCAAAGAGATTTTCAAAATAATACAGACTATTGCCTCTGGATTTGGTTACCTCGCTGAAAGTGAAAGTAAGACCTTCCACTAAGCACACAAACACTTTAGACACAGGACTGGGGCAATCAAACTGAAACTGGCTCTCATAGTCTTCAAAGGTGTTATGCAAGCTGTCAAGGAAGAAAGGCAATCAGTTGTCCTACCCAGCCATAAAACCTACAAACCACAGCAGTGGCCAACATGGCAAGATATCCCCAATGGTGCAACAGCAGCACTCACATCTTGTGGGAAAATAACAGCTTTCTTTTTGTGTTAAAGACCCACTCAGTTACTCAAAAGTACTATAATCCAGCCAACTACTCATAGCTATCGAACTCATGGAACCTGGAGGAAGCCTACTACTGCCACTTTACTAAACAAGCACAATTTCTCACCACATTCCACATACTTATCCTTAAATCTACAGGTAAATATAGCTCTAACCTCTTACCACGCTTCCTTTTGGAGCAGGTGGATGCTGTTACAGAAATCCACAGTTTGTTTTTCTTCTTTTATGTGTTGTTGTTGTTAAATTTAAAGAACTTCTGATAATAAGCGTTTATTTTTCTGGTCTGCACCTAACTTACTATTATGTATCTTCATCTCTGTTTTTATGCCTGAGGAAAGACTATGACATATTAATTGTTGTTTGGTGTTGAGCTTTGGTATCAAAGATGTGCTAGACCAGTGGTTCTCAACTTTTCTTTTTTGGTTGTTTTATTTTTTTAATTTTTATTTATTTAATCACTTTACAGCCTGATTCCAGATCCCACACTCTTTTCCTTCCAGTCCCACCCTCATGATCCCCCTCATTCCTCCTTCTCCTTCTTCTCAGAGAAAGGGGGACCCTAAGGTGTGCCACCTCAAGTCATAGAAGGACCGGCCAATTGCAACTCCTTCTAATGAGGCCAGACAAGGCAGCCCAGCTAGGGGACAGAGGTCCAAAGGCAGTCAACAGAGTCAGAGACAGCTCTTACTCCTGTTTTTAGGAGACCCACATGATGAGCATGCTGTACATCTGCCAAATATGTGTAAGTGGTCTAGGTCTGACCCATGCAAGCTCTTTGGTTGGTGATTCAGTCTCTATGAGCCCCCATGTGCCCAAGTTAATTTACTCTGTACATATTCTTGTGGTATCCTTGACCCCTCCAGCAACCCAAAATTTGTCTTGCCTACAAGAAGTGTAGGGATAAAGATGGAGCAGAAATTGAAGGAATGGCAAACCAATGACTGGCCCAACTTGAGACCCACCCCACGGGAGAAAGCCACGCCCTGACACTATTAACGATGCTCTGCTATGCTTGCAGACAGGAGCCCGGCATAACTGTCTTCTGAAAGGCTTAATCCAGCAGCTGGTGGAAACAGGTGCAGACAGACTCACAGCCAAACAATAGGCTGAGCTTGGGAAATTTTGTGGAAGGGAGTGGGGAAGGTTCTCAAATACTTTAATGCTGCAATCCTTTAATACAGACCCTCACGTTGTGGAGTCCCCCAACTACAAAAGTATTTTCATTGACATTTTATAACTGTTTTTTTTGGTACTATTACAAATTGTAATATAACTATTTTTGATGACAGAGGTGTTTCAAAGGGGTCATGACTGTAATGTTGAGAACTGCTGCTGCTAGATTCACAAAATAAGATGAAGAACATTTTCTTTGTCATTCCTGCTTTCTAGAAGGCTTCTCTATAACACTCTTGGAAGAATTGATTGGTGAGGCAATGGGGCCAGAAATTTTCTTCTAGGGAAGCATTTTAACATCTTTGGGGATTTGAAAAATTAAACAAAACAATATCCCTTTGTTCTCTAATATTCTGAGAACACAATTGGTACTAAATACTGTGGATGGAAATATGTGTCAGGTGCTACCCACCAACGAATCAATCAAGTGTGTTGCAGGTATCAGCAGGGCGTATTCAAATTCAACCCATTTGGACATTATCTGAGGATAGGACCACATTCCACAGGCTGGATCCTTGGTCTCACACAGCGCTCTATTTCACACACTGGCTGCAAATAATTGAACTTCGGGTCTACTCTATGGATCAGGGATTCCCACAATCACATTACTGAGTTCGATTGTTTTTTACAGTGACTTTCATAACTAAAAGAAGCGTTTACATATGCTTGCTACAAAGAATATCACAAGGAACAAAAGAAATGTCTCCCATAAGATGAGGTTTGCATAAAGGGCATCGGGGTCCCAACACCTTCTAAACTGTGCCAATCTCCAGGAGGCTCCATACATTCAGCCATCCCAAAGTTTCCTGACATAGACCTTTTGGGTTTCACTAAGGATCACAGTCATTCTTCTGAACTCATTCACGTGGGTAATTAACTAAAACCTTAAGCCTGTCTCCCCCAAACATCTAGGGGTGACACAGAAATCATCCCCATCCTTCAGGTATCTGGTGACATAACCACTCAGTCTGTCATTACAGTGCAAAAGATCCTCTTGTTCCTTGGGAAATTCCAGAAGTCATAGGAATTGAATGTCAAGGAATGGGATAAAATCCAAACATAAGAATATCCCAACATCCAAGTATATTTTGTCAATGGCTTTAAGAGCATGCAGACATCTTCTTTTCTCATTTTCACACAATTTTTTCTCCATGTCTATTTTTTTTTTAAATTTGTGGGTCTAAAGAAAAGGTGGGAAAGTTTTTTATAAAAAAGTCAGGTAACAACTATTTCTAGTTTGAGATATTTTAAATACTATCTTGACTATATTCATTTGTTGTGCTTTTTCTTTCTTTTAAGCATGTCAGTGGCGAAAACACTTTTGGCAAGTAAAACCCATTCTTTGCTTAAGGATGATACAAAATTGCTTAGGTCAAAGTATGGAATAAAGGTATTTTTGTAATATTTATCATTTTAAAAACCTAGAATATCTGTAATTATGCCCTTTTGAAATCACACATTGGTTGTGGTTGATTTCTGCTACTGCATTCATCTCTTTATAGGATTATCAATTTTCTTTTCAAAAATTATAATCCAAATAGTGAAATTGTAGCTTGACTCCATCCACACCGGTAGTTGTAGTAAATGCACAGATCTATACACTCCACATCAAAGGTTGTTGAACTGAATGAATAAAGAAAACCTAATTATTTTCCACAAGAAATTCATTTTAAAATAAAAGTAAAAATGGTTAAAAGCCAAGAGTTGGCTAAAAGTTGACCATGCATATTTTAATCAAAGAAACCTGGGATGCCTATATTACTATATATCAAAGAAGACTTAATGTCAAGGGGCATTTTTTTAAGGCTTGTAATAGAAAAAAAGCGGTCAATAAAAACAGGTAAATCTATATCAGTCCTAAGCAACTTTCCTGTCAGTGATAGAGCACTACATACCATGAAGCAACACTGAGCGAACAATAGAAGAAATTGACAAATCCACAAGGAAATTTGAAGCTGGGCAACCCCTTGTGCCTGTAATTGCTAGACCAATCAAGCAGTAAATTAGCAAGGCTATAGCAATCTTGAATGACACCATCCACTAATTAGGTGGAATTGACATATATAGGGCACAGCACACAGCTTTTTCCCAATGCATAGAAACAATCAGGAGATAAACCCTTTCCTTGGCTGAAAAAGCTGGCCTCAACAAATTTGTTTTCCTTTTGTTTGTGCATCACGTTCTGCTCAGTAACAAACTGTTGGGCAGTGTGCATGGAATCTTATGTAAGAAGTGGGAAATATTTTTCATCAATTACACTTTATTCATTCTGCATCCCCCCATAAGCCCCTCCCTCCCCTCCCAATCCCACCCTCCCTCCTCCCTCTGCATGCATGCCACTCCCCAAGTCCACTGATAGGGGAGGTTCTCCTCTCCTTTCTGATCTTAGTCCATCAGTTCGCATCAAAAGTGGCTGCATTGTCTTCTACTATGGCCTGGTAAGGCTGCTCCCCCTCAGGAGGAGGTGACTAAAGAGCAGGCCAGTCAGTTCATGTCAGAGACAGTCCCTCTTCCCATTACTATGTAACCCAAATGGACTCTGAACTGCCCTGGGCTACATCTGTGCAGGGGTTCTGGGTTATCTCTATGAATAGTCCTTGGTTGGAGTATGAGTCTCTGGGAAGTTCCCTGTGTTCAAATTTTCTTGTTCTGTTGCTCTCCTTGTGGAGACCCTGTCCTCTCCAGCTCTTACTATTTCCCAGTTCTTACATAAAATTCCATTCACTCTGCCGAACAGTTACCCATCAGGCTTAGCATCTGCTTTGATAGTCTGTAAGGCAGAGGCTTTCAGAGGCCCTCTGTGGTAGGTTCCTAGGTTGTTTCCTGTTTTCTTCTTCTTCTGATGTCCATCCTCTTTGCCTTTCCGGATGGGGATTGGACATTTTAGTTAGGGTCCTCTCTCTTGCTTAGTTTCTTTAGATGCACAGGTTTTAGTGGGTTTGTCCTATGTTGTATGTCTATATGAGTGAGTATATACCATGTGTGTCTTTTTGCTTCTGGGACAACTCACTCAGGATGATCCTTTCCAGATCCCACCATTTACCTGCAAATTTCATGATTTCCTTATTTTTCATTGCTGAGTAATATTCCATTGTGTAGATGTACCACATTTTCTGCATCCATTCTTCAGTTGAGGGGTATCTGGGTTGTTTCCAGCTTCTGGCTATTACAAATAAAGCTGCTACAAACATGGTTGAGCAAATTTCCTTTTTGTGTGCTTGAGCCTCTTTTGGATATATGCCTAGGAGTGGTATGGCTGGATCTTGGGGAAGCACTATTCCTAGTTGTCTGAGAAAAAACCAGATTGATTTCCAGAGTGGTTGTACCAGTTTACATTTCCACCAGCAGTGGAGAGGTGTTCCCCTTTCTCCACAACCTCTCCAGCATGTGTTGTCACTTGAGTTTTTGATCTTGGCCATTCTCATGGGTGTAAGGTGAAATCTCAGGGTTGTTTTGATTTGCATTAGCTAAGCACTGCACTCAGGGTCAGCCGCTTTGGACCCAGAGAAGAGCATGTCTGATTGCATGCGGCTTGATGCCCCCGGTCCCGCCTCTGAGAAAAAGGTATCAGACGGGTCTGATGCTCTTTGGGTGGATGACACCTAAATGAACATCAGTACAAAGTCCCAATTTATTTCTAATATCAGAGATCAGACCTCTACTCTTGCCTGATGCGTCCAAAACAAAAAGGGGGAACTGTAGAGAGCTGCGTAATGCCACGCCTGAAAGATGGAGCTGGTTTCCGCCTTCCACCTTCCCGATGGTGAGTGCTCTCTGTCACAAACAACTCCACATTTGGCTAAGACTGAGGATCTGGCTTGCTTCCATGTATGTGGACCTATCTGCATTGCCCACGTGGCATGCTGAGGTTGGCTACCCAGAGGCTATTTAAAGTGGGCTGGCTTTACCCAGGGTCAGCTGATTGTTCAAGGTTCCTGAATAAACTGCATTGAAAAAAAAAAAAGAAGTGGGAAATAATAAGACCTGGAGAGGACAGGAACTCCACAAAGAGAACAACAGAACCAGAAATTTGAACACAGGGATCTTTCCAGAGACTCATACTCCAACCAAGTACCATGCATGGAGATAACCTAGAACCCCTGCACAGTTGTAGCCCATGGCAGTTTAGTGTCCAAGTGGGTTACATAGTAATGGGAAGAGGGACTGCCTCTGACAATCTGATTGCTCTGCTCTTTGATCACCTCTCCCTGAGGGAGGAGCAGCCTTACCAGGCCACAGAAGATGACAATGCAGCCACTCCTGATGAGATCTGATAGACTAAGATCAGAAGGAAGGAGAGGAGGACCTCTCCTATCAGTGGACTTGGGGAGGGGCATGTGTGAAGAAAGGGGGAGGGAGGGTGAGATTGGGAGGGGAGGAGGGAGGGGCTTATGGGGGAATACAAAGTGAATAAAGTGTAATTAATAAAAATAAAAAAATTAAAAAAATAATCGGAATCTATATTTTGTCCATCTTTTCCAATTGTTTCCATGTTACGGTGGTTTTTCTTCCCATTCCCAAGCTCCCAGAAATAAGACTCTGACTCAAAACATATTTACAAATACTTTAGCCACATAGGCTCTTTTCTGACTAGCTCATAAATTAAAATAACCAGTTTATACTAACCTACCCTCTGCCACATGGCTCTGCACTATCCCAGAATCTGTTCTGCCTACCGGATGTCCCGTCTTTTGTTTCCTGCCTCAAAAGAGGAAAGTGTGAATCCCTAGTCTGCTAGATTTCCTAGTATACTGTCTGCGCTGGATACTACATTGATGATATTTTTAAAAATAACAATGTTTCTTAGTGTTACTGGTAACTGAGTGGCATTTTCAGACTATGGAAAACAAACCTTGACGTCCTTTCTCCCACATAATACCGTCCTAATTACCACCTGGTGTTGTCCTACCCAGTGCCATCCTTTTATCCATCTAGTATCACTAGTTACCCTTCTAGTATTTTTTATATTTCTACTCCATTTTTAATGAGTAGCTCTCTTCTGATTTTCTTAAACACATATTTTTACACTCTCCTATTTTATCCAAACAAGTTTATAGCATTTAGCTAAGATAAGTTATAATTTCAATTTGTTAATTCTTAGAACAAAGGATTAATCAAGCACTGGCTACTTTACATAATTTTGGGAAATGGCATGACAGCTTTCACTTTACATCTGACTTTTTGCAGCCTGAACTTAAGAGGAGCTGCTATGTGAAAATTTTCCATTCCTTCATCTGTTTTCTCCTTCTTGAATTATTTGATATTAAAATATATCCTTCTTAAAGCACCTATCATGTAATTGTTCACACTAATTTTCTCTTATGCCATCTGTGGAATCATAAACTGTAGACTTTGTGATTGTGATTGAGCCTTGTTTTAAAATATAAATTATAATCACATTATTCAGAAACCTGATGAACAGAAGTCTATGGAGAATTTAAATGCTATGTGAAACCATTTTCTTCACCTTTGAAGGGCAAATGATGCTTTTAGAGTTTAGGCAGTTGTGTTCAAGGTTTCAGTGAAGGTCAAAGATAAGTCTGTTCTTGCACTGGTATTTACCAGCTTCACATTTCTTCACCCTGCAGTCACTGATACTCAATGAAGAAAAATGTACTTATAAAAATAAATATTTGCTTACAAAGGTTTGTGTCTATCTCTTTAATCACAAACGGTGAGGGTTAAAAATGCCTAAATAATAAAATATTTATTATAGAAAATTATATTTTAAAGAACAAATGGTGTTTTTGGTCTTTTTTGTTGAATATAGATTCTTTTCTCGTACAACATATCCTGATTATACTTTACAGTCCCTCTAGTGTTCACAGTTCCTTCCCACCTCCCTTCCTTCAGGTCCACTCCCTTTCCATCTCTTGTCAGAAAAGAACCGACTTCTAAGAGGTAACAACCAAACATGACAAAATAAAAAATGATAAGGAGAAGCAAAAACTTTCATATCACAAATGGACACAGCAACCCAAAAGGAGAAAAAGAGATCCAAGAGAAGGTAATAGAGTCAGAAACCTACCTGTTCTCATAGCCAGGATTCCCATAAAAATACCAAGATAATAGATATAATATATACACAGAGGGCCTGGTGTAGACACATGTCAGCCCTTTGTTTGATGCTTCATGTTCTGTGAGCTCATATGCACCATTCGTAGTTGATTCAGTGATTCAGTGGAATTGTTGGTCTTCTTAGTTGATTAGTTGAATTGTTGGCCAAGGGGGTCTCATAGAAATCTCCAAACAGCCCAGGCTGATGTTAAGACAGAGTTGTTCTCTGCGAACCGACAGTGGGGCCATTGCTGAGGACAATATCCATGTTCAATGAGATATTGAACATGAAGAAGTCATGCTGGTGCCTATGTGGAGCCCTCACCCCTACATTCTAGTCTCTTTGTTAAGGGAAGGTTTTGAACAGGCTACTAAAGAAACATGGCTACATCATCTCGGCTATAAAACCTTTGACCTACAATTTGTCCTGCCTGCAAAATATGCTTGGGTGATGGTGGGACATAACATATGGGAGTGACCAAGTAATGTCTGATTTGTCTTAAGGCATTTTCCATGACAAGGACTCCACATCTGATCCTGCTTGCATAACGAAGGACCAGAGTCTAGATAGCCCAGAGATCTAGAGTAAAATCAGATGATACTATTGGTATAAAAAAAAATCAATAAAATGACTCCTGATGATATTCTGCTATACTGATAGGTCAGTGCCTTGTCCCATCATCATCACAGAGGTCTGGGAACAGAGGCAGAGACCCACAGTGAAGAGTCTAAACTGGAGGTCTTCATCAAATCCCTCCATTCAAAAATCATGGAATCCTGGGGAAGAAGAGGCAGAAATATTGTAAGTGTTAGAGGGAATGGAAGATACCAGGAAAACAGGGCCTTCTGAATCAACTAAGCAGGTTTTTTCTTAAGTACCATAATCTACCAGTACTATTTAATATTTCCACAAGAAGTTTACGTCAGTTTTGTCTTGACCTGTAGAGATTACTGTCACCTCCAATGACTCTGATCCAAACAATATATCAGGCTAATGTCTTTGAGAAAATATTCTCTTCTTGTACTTGTTTATCAAAGAGTTTTGAATGGAATTTTAAAAACTCTGAAGCATCATTGTTTTTTACTTCATTGGACTCACCATCCTTCATAAGACTTTCAGTTTTATTTTGCTATCATTTTTTCATATTTCTGAATTAGGCCTGTATCTATGTAACACTCAGTGCTTGTAAACTAAGAACAAAGTTTGCATTACTTTTAAGTGAAGTAAAATGCTTATGTATGATCAGTGGTGATTTGTTTCTTTCCCCTAAATTGGGGCCTTGATAATGAATATACAATTAATCTTGTGTTTATATTGCAGGGTGTTCAGGAATCCTCCTTGCAGTTTAATTAAGATGTGAAGGCTTGTTTGTAATTTAAAGCTATTGGACTTTTGCTGTGGCAATCTCCCAACTATATATTTAAACTTACCCTGACTTCTTCACCATCCCATCTCCCCATGAGGTTCTTATTGCCTGCCTTCTTGCTCTGTGCTGTTTTCCTTCCATCTTCTTTCCACATCTCCTTGAGTCTCCCTGCATCTCAAGCCTGCCCAGAAGTCACACCACCCAAGCACTTCCTGCCCCAGCTCTGGGCCATCAGCTCTTTACTACACAAAAAGCCACATTCTAGTCTGAACTAATCAGCAGGCAGACAATCCCCAGTCCATCTCTTATGGATTGCCCTTTGGCAGACGAAGAAGGACAAGCATTTACAGATATCAAACCAGTGATGGGCCATAGAAATGGCAATACCAAATGCCAGCACAAAAGTAACAATGGAAAACACAGGGGCACACCTTCTCAATGTAAAGGGAAGTCACCCCAACAAGTTTTCTCTATAATGTTCGCTGATCTGTATATGGGTGCTTGTGATACACAGTTTCTGTTGGTCTAAGATACAGTTTTCATCTGGAATTGAAAATCTCACTTTATTTTTTAAACTCTTCTGCTATTATATTTGAACAAACATGTAATCTCAAGTCTTAAATAAATTTTTTCTCTGATATTTCATTGAATTTCTAGGCAAATTTGGGAAGGACTGCTATGTTTATAAAATTCAGATTTCATATCAGGAACAGTCGATTGCCAGCACAAGGTAGGAAATAAACCCTAAATAATAATGTATCTTAAATTTCAGTTTTTCTCTAAAAACAGATGATACAAATATTATAGAATCAATTAGCATACAATTGTGAATGACACAATGCACTGGGATCAAAACCTAGCTCATGAAAAACTGCCTGAGTGTTTGGAGAAGATACCCTTGCAGGCTCAGATTTTCTATCTACAAACAGAATTGATAACAATATGTACTGTATAGAATCTGTTCTGGTTTCACCTCTGTTACTCTGAAAAATACCCTGACCAAAAAACAAAAACAAACCACCACCACCAACAACAGCAAAATAAACAACTTATGAGAGAAACTGGTTTATTTCAACAATCCAGGTTACAGTACATCATTGTGAGGAAGGCAAAGCAGGAACTTCAAACTGCTAGTCACATCACATGTATATCAAGAGTAGAGATAAATGAATGCATACACGTTCATCTTCTTTCATACTATGCTCAGCTTAATTTCTCTACCCTTAAACAGTTCAGGATTTCCTTTCTCGCCATATTAGTTAACATAATTAAAACAATCCCAACAGACATGCCCACAGACCAACCCAATGTAGATAACATTTCATTGCAACTCTCTTCCTAGTTTGAATCAAATTGATAGTTAAAGTTAACTCACCCAGAGAATGAGAAGGAGCAAGAAGATTAGAACATATAGCCAGAGTTAGTTTGAGTACAAGCAGAGCAATTCATTCAGAAGTGGAGAGAGGAGCCAGTTTGCATCAGTCAGCTTGGAGAGGAGTTTGAGCCAGAACAGCTTAGTTGAACCAGCCAGCCAGAGTTCAGAAAGAGCAGAAAGGGTGAACTTATTCAAAACAGTAAGTGTCAGAGGGTGAAAACATTCTACGCCTAGATTAGATTGTATGGAGGCTAGAAGCCTCCAGGACTAGGCCTAGGTTATCAGACAGAAGCTGTAAGCCTCTGAGATGACAATTATTTCAGGCAAATAAAAAAATACTTTAACACACTTGAAATGCACACACACCCATATTTTTCAGCAAACTTCTGTAGATGTTTTGTGTGTTTAGGCAGATACACCTGTAAATTCATGTAGAGAGATTTTTTACTGCAATATAATTTGAGTTCAAAATATGAGAATAACTCTAGAGTCCAAATGTCAGGAATACTAAAGATATTGATTCCAGTGTTATACAAGGAATCACTATGGCATCATCAAAACACTGGGGAAACTCTTTGGGTAAAAAGTATGAATAATAACAAATGAAATAACTGACTAGCATAGGAAAAGATACAGAGTAACATGTATGCTATGTAATCCCTGGATATCTACCAATCTGCCTATGTATGTCTGTTTTATACATGCATAAAATGTTAACGGATAAAAGTAAGAAAAAGGTTGTATAAAAGTCTGTATCTACATATCATATGTATATTTTGTGAAAATGCTTTTAATATTTTTTGAAATTATAGAATATTGTAGTTTTCTCTGATGGGATTTAAGAGACTAGGAACACGAAAGAGAGTCTATGTCCTTCCATATGTAAAATTTTTAATACTAAGATATTACACACTTGCCTATAAATAACATAGTAATACAAAATTGCATGAAACATAGTCACTGGATGGGAAAATATATTTTGGAAAGTGCCTAAAGTATTAAACAACAAATTATCCATCTACTGTAATATAAATCACCTGTCATGTGACTTGCCAGATACAAAAGTGTGACAGTTTTTTCTATAAAAAATAGTAACTTACACAGCTAAAACTATGGAGCATCATAGTTTGAGAAGAAAACATGAATTATTGAAAGTAGCAAAATATGTAAACCTATGGCATTGTATCTCATTGCAGCGTGGGAACTGTAAGCTTGGGCACAGCACCTGAAGTTGCTAGCTGTCTTTCTCAGAAGCAAAGCCGAAGCGGCTGCAGTTGTCATTTGCCTTTAAGGTGATAGAAATAAAGCAAAATAAAACGGCAACAGTCTTTTATTCTGTGCTATTTATAATTTTTCTTAATTCACTGACAGCCAAATCGACCAGCTCATTACAATCACCCCAGCATAGTTAAACAATAACCCCACCAACTCTTTAAGAGAGAGAAACCTAATTGCAGGGAGGAAACGAATGCTGTCACACTTCAGAGTAGCCTGGTGACTGCAACTGAGTCTGTCACAGATGGTGCAGAAGTCAACTGGCTGAGAACTTTAAATGAAGCAGCAACCTGTGCAAGCCTCAGGGAGGAGAAGCATAAAAGGATAATGGGTAAAGGTAAGAGAAAATATGAAGAAAAGCAATGGTGATGTTTTTAAAATAGAAATATTAAATAAGAATCTTTAAAAATGGCTTTCAAATTTAAAATAATTTGCATTTTAAATTTGATAGAATTTATCCGATCTATATGCACCACGTATTTTATTTATCTGTAATGATGCAATAGTCCAGTGTGGAATTTCTACAGGCTATTAACCAATGAAGGAATTATTTAAAAGCAGGCATTTTAGAATTTGCACTTTCTGTCATATTTCAAAAAGTTGTACTTCCTTCAAGGTTGATTTAAAACATGAGCTCATCTAATTTACAATATCTTCTATGAGGAAGCCTATAGTGAGCTTTGGTGTAGGTTCCTTTAAAAAGGTTTCTTATGCTGCTATAATATTTAAAGAAATTACTAATTACAGAAATTTGAAAGCAATTAGTCAAAGGCTGCATGGTGGTAGCCAAGATGAAAACTCTCCAATACTGAAAAGGACTACAATGCAATTATAAATGATAATCAATGAAGGTATTTGTTAGCTCTATAAGGATAATCTACAGTGAGCCTCTCCTCTTTGTGTAAATGTCTCTCTGTTTCTTCTCCCATAATCCCTTTCACTCATCCAACTAAGTGGCTCTTCCAAGTACTTCAGGTGCCCGAAAGCTACCCTAGGATACTGGGACAGGTCATTTTCACAGAATCCCTTTCTGTTTACTCCACAAACTGTTGCTAATGTTCAGTGGAGAGAGAATTGACTACTTTTATGTGAAGAAAATGTGGCAAACTTAGTACCATTTTCAAGTAACAATAAAACATGAAAGTCACTTTTCTTACTGACATTTTTAAAGGGCTCTGTCTCAGTCCAAGTAACTGAGGTGTTTCATGGTGATATTTAAAATAATTTGTCACAGAAAATGGACTGTTCAACCTTGTTGAAGTCTTGGAGCTGAAGAAGTCAGAAGAATTATGAAAACTGATATTAAAATATATAATAAGGAAACAAAGAGAACACAAGTTCCTATTTTATACATAAATTCAAACATTGAAACTTGCCGATAAAGGGTTGAAGAACAAAATTGGAGTGGGTTTCTTATTAGTTCTTAACAGATTTATTACTTTCTTTTATTCAAGATCAGTCATGCATTAAAACTGAAAAGATAGAGATTTAAAGTATTTTTTACATCTACTGGTAAAGTAGAATTCATTTTGTCCAATGGAATGTCACTACACTCCACGGCAAGTCCCAGGTCCAGGAGCATTTAGCTAATATTAAACGGAACCATGGTTTTGGTGGGCTTTTGTTTTAGTTTGGTATATTTTCTTTGTCTTACTTGTTTCTTTTTGTTTTAATTTTTTATTTTGTTTTAGAGAGATAGAGAAAGAGAGAGAGCAAAAGACCATGAAGCTGGAAGGATAAGAAGGTGATGATGGGGGGCGGAGCCAAGATGGCGACTAGCACACACAGTTTCTGAGCCGTGGGATACCTGATCTTCTGAGTTGGAGAATGAAAGGACCCCCAACCCAGGAAAACCACAGCAAGGCTTTCTGAACAACAGGGAACATCGCAGGAGGTGAAAACTTTGGCATCCAGTCACCCGGAGACTTGCTTGGGGAAGGAGAGAAACGATCCTTTGTTCTTGCGGCACTCCCTTCCCCCAGACCTCCTTCCTCCTCGGCACAGGGGCACAGCGGACTCATCTTTCTCAGCGCAGACTTAACTGCCTGGGGTATACAGCTGCTGAGACGGAGCCCCAAGCACTTTAGCGGCAGACAAAAGCCAGCAGTACGTACCCCGGAGTCCCAGATTCGCGCAGCGGCTGCGCCATCCTCACAGAGCGCGAATCTGCTAGACACCATACTAGCTCCGCAGGATCACCATCACTGATGGTACGGCCCGCCCAATCCCACAGTGACAGAGAATACGCTATATACTCACCAAAACCAGGCAGAAACGTCATACAACCTGGACACACCAGGCGCTGGGACTCCCAAGCTTGGAGAGCGCAACGAAGAGATCCCAGGACTTCCCAGAAAGCATTGGGACTAGCAACCCAGGCTCCAGTTACAGCAGGACATAGCGGCAGAGCAGCACTGAACTGGCGGGGCACCACAGCCCTCCAGTTTAAGACTAACCAGGGCCAAACCAGAGAACAGAGAGCCTGGTTACCCCATCCCTGCTGAAGTGACCACCCTGAAATCTCCAGCTGCAGCAAGACCTCAGAACCTGGCAGTGACAGCAGCACAGAACTGGCGGAACACATCAAAGAAGCAGGGCCAAACCAGAGAGCAGAGAGCCCTGGATACCAAGATCTCTGCCAAGAGACCTGCCTGTAAGTGAGTGCACCCTTGAGAATCTGCTGTTCCCCAGATCCTGGGTCCTTCTAAATCAGAAGCCAGGCATCGAACCCCCCTCCCACCCACATACCCACTTTGGGAAACAGAGGGGCACTAGGGACATTGAAGTTCCTGCCCTGTGGGCCTGATTGAGGAGTTAAGACAGTTAATGCCAGAAATTGCGCTGCGATCATCATTAGCACCTGCGACATATACAGTGCAGAGCCCCTCCCACACACTCAAGGGTTCAACATTAGCCATCACTCTGTCCCTCGAGAAACTCATCCACGCACACTTACACACACAGACACACACGCGCGCGCACACACACGCTTGCATTTGCCCCATTTGCGCCTGCGTACTTTCCTCCCACAGGTACAGCTAGTCCTCAGCACACGCTGAGAGTGCTCAGCTTCCTGAAGAACTCTCCAGATACCAGAGAGAGACAGCACCAGTCTGATCTGCAGAATCCAAAAACAAACAGGGAAGGTTTCAGATAAGCCAATGGCCAGGGGTAGGCAAAAGAACACTTCCAACATAAATCAGGACATCATGACTTCACCAGCAAACCCCAAAATCGATGGATACTCCAATTCAGCAGAAGCACAGGAAAATGATTTTAAAGCCATGCTTACCCAATTATTTGAGGCTCATAAGGAGGAAATGAACAAGTCTTTCAAAGAGATGGCCAGTCAATTGGAGGCAAAGAAAGAAAAAATAGACAATATCGTTAAAGAAACACAGGCAAACATAGCCAAACAAATAGATACACAAGTAGAGGAAAAATTAGTGGCATATAAGAAGGAAATGAAAAAAGAAATAGAGGCCATTGTAGAGAGACAGGAACCCAAATTCAAACACATGAAAGAAATGGTGCAAGGCATGAAAACAGAATTACAATCAATAAAGAAAACACAAAATGAGAAAACCCTTGAGCTGGAGAACTTGGAGAAAAGATCAGGAACCACAAAAGTAAGCATCACCAACAGAATACAAGAGATGGAAGAGAGAATCTCTGGAGCTGAAGACACACTTGCAGAAATGGATACTTCTCTCAAAGAAAAAGTAAAATCAGAAAAGTTCCAATCACAAAATATCCAAGAAATCAAGGATGCTATGAAAAGACAAAATCTAAGAATAATAGGAATTCACGAAAAAGAAGACTCCAGACTCCAAGGTCCAGAAAATATTTTCAAGAAAATCATAGAAGAAAATTTTCCCAACTTAAAGAAAGAGATGTCCATAAATATACAAGAGGCCTACAGAACACCAAATAGACTAGACCAGAAAAGAAACACATCACGTCACATCATAGTCAAAACACTAAATCTACAGAACAAAGAAAAGATATTAAAAGCAGCAAGGAAAAAGGCCAAGTAACATATGAAGGTAGACCTATCAGAATCACACCGGACTTCTCATCAGAAACTATGAAAGCCAGAAGGGCCTGGGCAAGTATCATGGAGACTCTAAGAGATCACAAATGTCAACCCAGACTACTATACCCTGCAAAGCTTTCAATCAACATAGATGGAGAAAACAAAATATTCCATGACAAAACTAAATTTACACAATATCTACACAGCAAACCATCCCTACAGAAGATACTAGAAGGAAAACTCCAATCCAATGAAAACAAATTCACCCAAGAAAACAGGGCATACAGATAATATCCCAACAAAAATGAAAAGAAAACAAGCAATGAAACAGGGTTAGATCATCGACTCCATTACAAAAGGAACTAACATGCATTGGTCACTATTATCTATCAATATCAATGGACTCAACTCACCAATAAAAAGACACAGGCTAACAGAATGGTTAAGGAAACAGGATCCAACATTCTGTTGCATCCAAGAAACACACCTATGCAACAAAGACAAACACTACCTCAGAATAAAAGGCTGGAAAACTGTTTTTCAAGCAAATGGTTCCAGAAAACAAGCTGGAGTAGCCATCCTAATATCTAATAAAATAGACTTTCAACCCAAGTTAATCAAAAAAGATAAGGAGGGCCACTATATTCTCATCAAAGGAAAAATCCACCAAGAGGACATCACAATCTTGAATATCTATGCCCCAAATACAAGAGCACCGACATTCGTAAATGAAACATTATTAAAGCTTAAATCATACATTGATCCTAATACCTTAATAGTGGGAGACTTCAACACTCCACTCTCACCAAGGGACAGATCAACTAGACAGACACCAAATAGGGAAATAAAAGCACTCACAGAATCCCTAAATCAAATGGACCTAATAGACGTCTACAGATCATTTCACCCAAACTCAAAAGAGTACACCTTCTTTTCAGCACTGCATGGAACCTTTTCCAAAATAGACCATATAGTGGGTCACAAAGCAAGCCTCAACAGATACAAAAGGATTGAAATAATCCCTTGTATACTATCTGACCACTATGGACTAAAGCTAGACATCAACAACAACAGAAACAACAAAAAGCCGACACGCACATGGAAACTGAACAACTTACTACTCAATGACAGCTGGGTTAAGGAAGAAATAAAGAAAGAAATTAAAGACTTCCTAGAATTCAATGAAAAGGAAGGCACAACATACCCAAATTTATGGGACACATTGAAAGCAGTGCTCAGAGGAAAATTTATAGCACTAAGTGCCTGCAAGAAGAAATTCGTAACATCACATACAAACAACTTAATGGCCCAACTGAAAACCCTAGAAAAAAAAGAAGCAGATACACCCAAGAGGAGCAGATGGCTGGAAATAATCAAACTAAGGGCTGAAATCAATCAACTAGAAACAAATAAAACTATCCAAAGAATCAATGAAACAAAATTCTTTGTTTTGGTTCTTTGAGAAAATCAACAAGATAGACAAACCCTTAGCCAAACTAACTAAAAAGCAGAGAGAAACTATCCAGATCAGCAAAATCAGAAATGAAAATGGGGACATAACCACAGACATTGAGGAAATCCAAACAATTATTAGGTCATACTACAAAAGCCTATATGCCACAAAATTTGAGAATCTAAATGAAATGGATAATTTTCTTGAAAGATTCCATCTACCAAAACTAAGTCAAGATCAGGTAGAAAGACTAAATAGCCCTATATCTCCCAAGGAAATGGAAGCAGTCATTAACAGTCTCCCCTCCAAAAAAAGCCCTGGACCAGATGGCTTCAGTGCAGAATTCTACAAGACCTTCAAAGAAGTGCTAACTCCAATTCTCCTCAAGCTATTCCACAAAATAGAAACATAAGGAACACTACCAAACTCATTCTATGAAGCCACAGTCACCTTAATACCTAAACCACACAAAGACCCAACAAAAAAAGAGAACTTCAGGCCTATCTCTCTTATGAACATTGACGCAAAAAAACTCAATAAAATACTTACAAACCGAATCCAAGAACACATCAAAGATATCATCCACCATGACCAAGTAGGCTTCATCCCAGGCATGCAAGGGTGGTTCAACATACGGAAATCCATCAATGTAATCCACTACATAAACAAACTGAAGGAGAAAAACCACATGATCATCTCCTTACATGCCGAAAAAGCATTTGACAAAGTCCAACACCCATTCATGTTTAAAGTCTTGGAGAGATCAGGGATACAAGGCACATATCTAAACATAGTAAAGGCAATATATAGCAAGCCTATAGCTAACATCAAACTCAATGGAGAGAAACCTAAATCAATCCCACTGAAATCAGGGACAAGACAAGGCTGTCCATTGTCCCCATATCTCTTCAACATAGTACTTGAAGTCCTAGCCAGAGCAATAAGACAACTAAAGGAGATCAAGGGGATACAAATCGGAAAAGAAGAGGTCAAAGTGTCACTATTTGCAGATGATATGATAGTATAGATGAGCGACCCCAAAAATTCAACCAGAGAACTCCTTCAGCTGATAAACACCTTCAGCAAAGTGGCAGGATACAAAATCAACTCAAAAAAATCAGAAGCCCTCCTATATACCAAAGACAAAAAGGCTGAGAAAGAAATTAGGGAAACAACACCCTTCACAATAGCCACTAATAACATAAAGTACCTTGGTGTGACTCTAACCAAGCAAGTGAAAGACCTGTTTGAGAAAAACTTCAAGTCTCTGAAGAAAGAAATTGAAGAAGATATCAGAAGATGGAAAGATCTCCCGTGCTCATGGATTGGTAGGATTAACATTGTGAAAATGGCCATACTGCCAAAAGCAATCTACAGATTCAATGCAATTCCCATCAAAATACCAACTCAATTCTTTACAGACCTTGAAAAGAAGATTCTCAGCTTCATATGGAGAAACAAAAAACCCAGAATCTCCAAAATGATCCTGTACAACAACAGATCATCTGGAGGTATCTCCATTCCTGATCTCAAGCTGTACTACAGGGCAACAGTAATAAAAACTGCATGTATTGGCATAGAAACAGAAAGGAGGATCAATGGAACCGCATACAAGACCCAGAAATAAATCCACACACCTATGAATACTCGATATTTGACAAAGAAGCCAAATTTATTCAATGGAAAAAAGACAGCATCTTCAACAAATGGTGCTGGACCAACTGGATGTCTACATGCAGAAAAATGAAAATAGATCCATATTTATCACCCTGCACAAAACTAGAGTCAAAGTGGATCAAGGACCTCAACATAAAACCAGATACCCTAAATCAATTGGAAAAAAATGTGGGGAACAGCCTAGAACTCATTGGCACAGGAGACAACTTCCTGAACAGAACACCAACAGCACAGGCTCTAAGAACAACAATCAATAAATGGGACCTCATGAAACTGAAAAGTTTCTGTAAAGCAAAGGATACCGTCATCAAAACAAAACGACTGCCTACAGATTGGGAAAGAATCTTCACTAACCCTTTATCTGACAGAGAACTAATATCCAGTATATACAAAGAACTAAAGAAGCTGAAAAGCAGCAATCCATGTAATCCAATTAAAAAATGGGGAGCAGAGCTAAACAGAGAATTCTCGACAGAGGAATATCGAATGGCAGGAAAACACTTAAAGAAATGCTCATCCTCATTAGTCATCAGGGAAATGCAAATCAAAATGACCCTGAGATTTCACCTTACACCCATCAGAATGGCCAAGATGAAAAACTCAAGCGATAACACATGCTGGAGAGGTTGTGGAGAAAGGGGAACCCTCCTCCACTGCTGGTGGGAATGTAAACTGGTACAACCACTCTGGAAAGCTATCTGTCGCTTTCTAAGACAAATAGGAATAGTGCTTCCTCCAGACCCAGCTATACCACTGCTAGGTATATACCCAAAGTTTGTTCAAGTACACAAAAAGGACACTTGCTCAACCATGTTTATAGCAGCTCTATTTGTAATAGCCAGAACCTGGAGACAACCCAGATGTCCATCAACAGTGGAATGGGTACAGAAATTGTGGTGTTTTTATACAATGGAATACTACTCAGCAATCAAAAAGGAAGAAATCATGAAATTTGCAGGCAAATGGTGGGATCTAGAAAAGATCATTCTGAGTGAAATATCCCAGAAGGAGAAAGACAAACATGGGATATACTCACTTATATAGACCTATAAGATATGATAAACATAATGAAATCTATACACCTAAAAACGACAATCAATTGAGCGGACATGGGGTGAGATGATCAATCCTCGTTTAGAAAGAGAGATGGGATGTGCATTGAACGTATGACAGGATTCTACTGAGCGCATCTGAAAGACTCTAACTAGCAGTGTTTTCAAAGCAAAGACTCATGACCAAACCTTTGGCAGAGTACAGGGAATCATAAGAAGGGGAGTTAGTCTGATGGGGAAAGGATAGGAGCTCCACAAGGACCAAATATATCTGGGCACAGGGTCTTTTCTGAGACTGACATTCAACCAAGGACCATGTATGGATATAACCTAGAACCTCCACTCAGATGTAGCCTGTGGTAGCTCAGTAACCAATTGGTTTCCCAAAGTGAGGGGAACAAGGACTATTTCTAACAGGAACTCAATGACTGGCTCTTTGGTCTCCCCACCCCCGAAGGGAGCAGCAGTCCTGTTAGGCCACAGAGGAGGGCTTTGCAGCCAGTCCTGAAGATACCTGATAAAACAGGATCAGATGAATGGGGAGGAGGTCCCCCCATCAGTGGACTTGGAAAGGGGCACGGTGGAGATGAGGGGGGGAGGGAGGGACTGGGAGGGAATGAGGGATCGGGACACGGCTGGGATACAGAGTTAATAAAATGTAACTGATAAAAAAAATTTAAAAAAGTAATAAAAAAAAAGAAGGTGATGATGATCAGGGAGGAGTAGTGGAAGGAGAAAAAGCATGATCAAAAGGTTCAGTGTGAATAAAATTGATAAATATTATATAAATAGTAGCTATGTAAAATAAAATTTCCATTTAAAATGGAAAACAACTCTGTAATATATACACAATTTGAATAATGTATAAACAGTAAAAAGTATGCTAATTTTATATATATTTCATACACACACACATACATATACATTTATGGACCAACAATTTTCATGTGTAAAGAATGTATAGCAAGTCTTCTTGGCTGAGAAATTTGCTCTGCTGTATGTATATACACACGTATTCATATATAGTAAGGTATGTATATATACATGTATACACATACATATGTTTATGCATATATGCACATATATGTACATATACATGTATGTGCATGTGTATATATTCACATGCATAACACACGGTATTTTATGTATATGAACATTCTTGGAAGTAAGCAGGCAGACATTTTCCATTGTCTCCCATGAGCTTCTTCTGTATTCCCCACTTCCACACAGCACAGTGAATTTCTGAGCCAAGAAGACTTGGCTCAGAAGTCTTTGAGCAGTAATTTTCAGTCACGTGAGTTGGTATGTTCAATAGTTTTGTTTCAAATTTATGTGACTCAGAAGTGGGAAAAAAAGTTCTAGGCAATGAATGGCTCTTCTAATTCTCTGTTGTCTTAGTTAAAAACATATTGATTCAGAAGCATGTGCATGACCTTGACATGGAAATATGAAACTTATTTGGGTACATATGGGAATCATTTCAAAAAAAGCCACAACTAGTCAAAATGAAGAAAACACCCGACCATGGAGTCTAAGATAACAACAGGCACACTTAGAAGAGAACCCCTAAACCTAAGGCTTAGAGAGCGTTTCAGAAGAAGGGTGGAAAGACTAGAAGAATCAGAGAGCCCATACATTTGCCATAAACTGTGTCTTCTGAATATGGCAGGAAAAACGCACCCATGAAATCTCAACAATATGCTCACCTAAAAAATAATTGAAAATTCAGTGATAGCACCAGTTGCTATGAAGATGTGGATAGGGGAAATTTCAAAAGGCCCTAGCCTTAGATCATTTGCTACAGGCAATCTGTGAAGGCTGAGAAAGGAAGAACCAGTCTTTCCTGAGACAAGCCCCCTAGTTCGTTATCCAAAACCTCTTTTATCTTAAAACCATTCTCATATAACAAACAGCCAATGGGCTCAGAAGGTTGTATGTGCAGACACGTGTGAGCATGCCAGTGTGTGTGTAAGAATACGAATATAATATTTTTATAAATATCTCTTACTTTCCAAGATGCTGAGCCTCTGCCTGGCCTTGAAACCAAGTAAATAAAAATGCCGTAAGATGATTTAAGACCATCTACTAAGCCTGCTATCCTACTGTGCATTCGTCTTGTTCAAGTACAAGTGGCATTTAAGGAAAAAAAAATGTAATCACTTCACTATGCCTTGGACTTCCCATGTAATTGGCTTGTAAAACCTAAGCTAAAGACACAGTTTTAATCTTAAACTATATCACCTCCACGCCCTGTCCCAGATGTATGTATATGTATTATGTTATGATAATCATTTTCTGAAAGTAGCCAGTGGCTTATGAGCAATTTAAACAAAACAGATATTACATAAATGTTGCATGCCACATGTGGATAGAGGTTTGTTTCATCTCTGTGTTTTTGAGTGCTACTTTGACTCAGTTGAAGTCAACAAAGTAAGTTCTTTTCTCGTAACATTTTATTAACCATCTCTGTAAGAATTCCTTGCTTGTTGAATGGTTGTGCATCTTTCAGATAAAGGCCCAGGAGTAGTAAAGCTGCATCTTGAGGAAACACTGTTCTTAATTTTCTAAGAAAGTGCCAGACTGATTTCCAAAGTGGTTGTACAAGGTTACATTCCCATCAAAAATGGAGGAGGGTGCCCCTTTCTCCACATCCTCTCTAGCACACATGGTCACTCGAGGGTTTTTCTTTCACTTTTAAAATTTTATTTATATTTTTATAAATTAGAGTTTATTCACTCTGTATCTCCCTTCCTCATCCCTTTCTAATCCCATCCCCTCTCCTTCATCTCCTCCTGTGCCCATCCTCAAGTCCACTGATAGGGGAGGTCCTCCTCCCTTTCCCTCTGACCCTAGCCTATCAAATCTCATCAGAACTGGCTGCATTATTTTCCTCTGTGGCCTGGTAAGACTGCTCTCCAATTAGGAGGAGGTGATCAAAGAGACAACCACTGAGTTCATGTCAGAGACAGTTTGTTTTCCCATTACTAGGGAACCCACTTGGAGACTAGCTGTCATGACCTAC
Organism: Meriones unguiculatus; assembly: GCF_030254825.1. Lineage (NCBI taxonomy): Eukaryota > Metazoa > Chordata > Mammalia > Rodentia > Muridae > Meriones > Meriones unguiculatus. Next base: position 66,785,029 of record NC_083364.1, on the reverse strand, counting down.
ATCTATGTAAGGGTTCTAGGGGTTCTTGGTTATCTCTATGCATGGTCCTTGGTTGGAGTATCAGTCTCAGAAAAGATCCCTGTGCCCAGATTTTTTGGTACTGTTGCTCTCCTTGTGGAGCTCCTGTCCCCTCCAGGTGTTTCATCTCCGCCTTCTTTCATAAGATTCCCTGCACTCTGCCCAAAGTTTGATTATGAGTCTCAGCATCTGCTTTGATTCCTTGCTGGGTAAAGTCTTTCAGTGGCCCTCTGTGGTGGGCTCTTGTCCTGTTCTTAGCCATTCTGATTAGTTGTAAGGTGAAATCTCAGGATCGATTTGATTTGCATTTTCCAGATGATTAAGGATGTTGAGCATTTCTTCTCTGCCATTTGATATTCCTCTATTGAAAATTCTTTCTTTAGCTCTGTACCCATTTTTTAAAATTGGGTTACTTGGTTTGTTGGTGTTTAACTCCTTGAGTTCTTTATATATTCTGGATGTTAACCTTCTGTCAGATATAGAGTTAGTAAAGATCCTTTCCCAGTCTGTAGGGTGTCAGTTTGTTCTGACGACAGTGTCCTTTGCTTTACAGAAGCTTTTCAGTTATTTTTAGCATTTAAAATAATTTTTTTATTAATTACACTTTATTTACTATGTAGCCCCCCTGTAGTTCCCTCCCTCCTCCCCTTCCAATCCCTCCCTTCATCCTCCTTCTTCATCCATGCCCCTCCCCAAGTCCACTGGTACCCCTACCAGTGGACTTCTTTTCCTTCCTTCTGATCCTAGTCTGTTAGGTCTCATCAGGAGTGGCTGTATTGTCTTCCTCTGTGGCCTGGTAAGGCTGTTCCCCACTCAGGGGGCGGTGATCAAAAAGCAGGCCAATCAGTTCATGTCAGAGACAGTCCCTGTTCCCATTACTATGGAACCCACTAGGAGACTGAACTGTCATGCGCTACATCTGTGCAGGGGTTCTGGGTTATCTCCATGCATGCTGCTTGATTGGAATATCATTCTCAGGGAGGACCCCTGTGCTCAGAGTTTTTGGTTCTGTTGCTGCCCCAGATCAGAGCACACAGCCGTGTAGCTTTTCAGTTTCATGAGGTCCTATTTATTGATTGTTGATCTTAGAGCCTATGCTGTTGGTGTTCTGTTCAGGAAGTTGTCTCCTGCAGCAATGAGTTCAAGGCTCTTCCCCACTTTTCCTTCTAACAGGCTTAGTGTGTCTGGTTTTATGTTGAGGTCTTTGATCCACTTGGATTTTAGTTTTGTGTAGGGTGATAAATATGCATCTATTTTCATTTTTCTACATATAGACATCCAGTTGGACCAGCACCATTTGTTGAAGATGTTATCTTTTTTCCATTGAATGGTTTTGGCTTCTTTGTCAAAAAATCAAGTATTCATAAGTGTGTGGGTTTATTTCTAGGTCTTTGATTCAATTACATTGATCTACCAATCTGTTTCTTTGCTAGTACCATGCTGTTTTTATTACTGTTGCTCTATAGTACAGCTTGAGAGCAGGGCTGGAGATGCCTCCAGAAGGTCTTTTATTGTACCGGGTTGTTTTAGCCCCCACCGACCATTTCTCTGTTCTCTGCAAGTCTTATGCACTTTCACCCCAACTCTCCCCAGGTCTGATCACCTTCTTTCTCTCTGCACTCCTTCTTCTACCTTGTTCTCACTACCATTTCTATTCTATTTCCCATTCTGAGTGAGCTATAGGCATCTTCCCTCAGGGCCTCCTTGTTACTTATCTGTGCATTGTAGTTTGTCTGTCCCATACTATATGACTAAGATCTGCTTATAAGTGAGTACATAACATGTGTGTCTTTCTGGTTCTGTGTTAACTCATTCAGGAAGATCTTTTCTAGTTTTATCCATTCTGGAAAAGAGTGGGAAGGATAAATGGATCTAGAGGTGACAAAATCTCCACAAGAAGACTATCAGAGCCAATCAACCAAGGCTCAGAAGGGACTATGGAGTCTAAAGCACCATACAAAGACAATGCATGGTCTGGACCTAGGTCCTCTACTTATAAGTACTGATGAGCATCTTAGGCTTCATGTGGGCCCACTAGTTAGGGGAGTGGGGAATATCTCTGACATTGACCATGTTGCCTTTGTTTTGATTACTTCCCCCGAGGGGACTGTGCTACCAGGCCACAGGGGAGGAAGATGAACTCAGTCCTCTTGTGAATATGTGAACTGGCGTGTCTGGGTAGGGGGAATTCCTATTCCCCTTTAGAATAGGGGAAGAGGAATGAGAGGGGGAGGGACACTGGGAGGAGAGGAGGGAGGGGCCAATGACTGAGATGTAAATTAACTTAATTAATAAAAAATAAGAAAAAAATAGTAAATGGGTAGAAGGTCATGTAACAGGTACCAAAATCTTTCAGCTAGGAGGAATAAGTCTTCATATTTTATTTAATTTTTTTTGCCTTTTTAAAAAGAAATTTAAATTTATTCATTTTATATCCCAATTCTGGTCCCTTCTCCTCTTGGTCCCACCCTCCCTCTCTCTTTGCCACTATCCCCTTACCCTAGACCATGGAGAGGGGGATCCCTCCTCCCCTACCATCTAGCCCTAGCCAATCAAGTCTCATCAGGACTTCATCAATTCTCTTCCTCTGTGGCCTGGCAAGACCACTCCAACAGGGGAGAGTGATCTTAGAGCAGGTAACAGAGTCCATGTCAGAGATGTTTTAAGCAAAGTAGTATTAGCTATATTTCATATCAACTTAAACACATTTTAAAGACTGAGACAAGAAAAAAATTTCAAGTCTCTAAATACAAAGAAGTGATAAATGCTTAAGACAACAGCTCTGATTTGATCATTACACGTAGATCTATGCTTTGTGGCTACATTGTACAATAAGCATATGCAATTATTGTGCCAGTTAAAAAGAAAATATTAAGAACGGATCCTACCTTTAATCTTAACACTCAGGAGGCAGAGACAGGCATATCTTTGAGTTGGAAACCAGCTTCACCTACATAATGAGTTCCAGGGCAGCCAAAATTAGATAATAAAACCATGTCTCAAAAAGTTAAAAACAAACAGACAATTTTTTTTTTTTTACAAAATGCTGAGAATGTTTGTCTTATTCTACTAACTGTCAAGCTTTTGAGTAAAGTTACAACAAATGGAGATCAGACAAACAACTGGAACAAAAGGGAGAGTATGGACAAACCAAAATAGGCACACTGCCTGACGCATACCCAGTAAACAGCACATCAAAGGAGAAAATTTCCTGTCCTCTCCAGATCTTACTGTTTCCCACTTCTTTCCTAAGATTCCCTGCACTCTGCCCAAAGGTTGCCCATAAGTCTCAGCATCTGCATTGATAGTCTGCAGGGCAGAGCCTTTCAGAGGTCCTCTGTGTCTGGCTCCTGTCTTGTTCCCTCTTTTCTCCTTCTTCTGATGTCCATTCTCTTTGCCTTTCTGGATAGGAATCGAGAATTTTAGCAAGAGTCCTACCTCTTGATTATTTTCTTTAGGTGTACAGATTTTAGTAGGTTTATCCTATATTGTATGTCTATATGAGTGAGTATATACCATGTGTGTCTTTCTGCTTAAGAACTGGAGAGGACAGGAACTCCACAAGGAGAGCAACAGAACCAAAAATTTTGAGCACAGTGGTCTTTCCTGAGACTGATACTCTAACCAAGGACCATGCATAGAAATAACCTAAAACCCCTGCACAGATACAGCCCATGGCAGTTCAGTATCCAAGTGTGCTCCATTGTAAGAGGAACAGGGACTGTCTCTAACATGAACTGATTGGCCTACTCTTTAATTACCTCCCCCTGAGGGGGAAGCAGCATTACCAGACCACAGAAGAAGACAATGCAGCCACTCCTGATGAGACTTAATTGACTAGGATCAGAAGAAAGGAAAAGAAGACCTCCCCTATCAGTGGACTTTGGGAAGGGCATGCATGCGGAGGGTGGAGGAAGGGAGGGATTGGGACAGGAGAAGGAAGGGATGAAGGGGAGATACAAAGTGCATAAAGTATAATTAATAAAGAATTAAAAAAATTTAAAGAAGAAAATTTATTCTAATAAATTCTATTTGTATTATCAGAGATCCAGATGGGGATAACAATTTTAAATACCTCTTACTTCATGACAATAAAAAGAAACTTTTTTTTAAATACCAACTTTCCTGAAGATTTTTAACCTTTTTTAAAAAATTTATTTATTTTTTATATTAATCACAGGTTATTTACTTTGTATCCCAGCCATAGCCTCCTCCCTCATTCCCTCCCAATCCCAACCTCCCTCCCTCATCTTCTCCCTGCCCCTTTCCAAGTCCACTAACAGGGGAGGACCTCTTCCCCTTCCATCTGACCCTAAAAGATAGCTATTCCTAAAGTTTGCAAAATATTGTTATATTAACAAAAAGGTCAGCAGCCCCCAATGTATTCTGAGTTATAAGAGCTGATCTTTAGTCAGATCTTGATCATCTTTTGAGCTGGGTTGAACTCATTGAGTTCCCACAAACTATTTACCCAGTTGAGGAAATAAGTGTGTGTGGGGGGGTTCTATGTAATTTATAGCTTCAAGATAATTCAGTCAGAGGCAAATTCATTAATATGGTGAAACTTACTTAAACATAACTACATGTCTGCAACAATTGTCAGAGACACATTCTGTGGTGAAAAACAAGTCGCCACACATTCACAAAATATATCCAAGATGGATGTCAAGCCAGCCAGTAAAAATTGTCACGCTCATACGTTGGAGTCACAAAACATAATTGTTTTAGAGGTATGACTGATTCTAAACAATAGTCATGTATTTCTCAGCATACATCCTGCTGTATTTTCACATAAATATTCAGTTCAGTACAACTGTTTCAACGCAATGCAAGGATTAAATTATATAAACTATCTGCGAAGGAAGAAAGATGACTACTTAAATTATAAAAAGGCAGAAATCCCACAGGCTAACACAAATTATGGTATTTAAAACACAAAGAATTTAAATTATGTACAACTTTCTGGCAAGAGATAAATGAGGCAAAAGAAAACTAAAGACACAAAGTTAGTTAAACAGGCAATACACAGGCAAAAGGAACCTAAGACCTCTGGTGACCCCAAATATAAACTCCTTTAGTCCCAACATACACCATAGCCTAATTCACTTCTTTGTGAAGATGGTCCTATCTTGTTTTCCACAAGCCACAGCTGAAAGAATGGCAGTAACCCTATGCTGAGCTCAGCAAATGGCCACTTAAAGGCAAGTGTTAGTAAATGAATCAAAATCCAACTCTAATGATATCTGCAATTATATAAGTGCTAGCCAAACATGTAATCCATCTTTTCTGATTAATCAGAATAAAGTCAAAGTTATTCCTATATGATAAAACACAAACTGTAAGCTTCAGCCTTAATGCTATTTGTTTTCCATTGCCTTAGCTGATCTTTACAATCAAATTATTCTTTGTTTCAAGCACAGTAGTTGGTGATTTTCATGTTACTTTTTATTATTGTACTGTACTAATACAAACTTTTTTTTATGGTACCATACCCTGCCCCTGGTTCTCATTAATGATCTTTAAAGTCAAGAGTGGTTATCCTTTCTTACATCTTCCACTGAGCTGCATAGCATTTAGTATGCAATCAGTGTAAGTTTCTTACTTAGATGGATGGATGAATAAATATTTTATTTTATAACCAAAATATGTCAGAGTAAAGAAGAAAAATTAATCTCAGTAAGATCACTTCTTTTAAAAGTGATTAGGACAGAAATCCATTGTATCTGTAAAATTTAGTTTCACAAAAAGCTATAAAAATTATGTACAATGGGCAAGTTGAATAATACATGAGTGTTTCAGTGCTATCATCTTCACTGCTCTATATATTTTAATCATGACACATGATTATAAAACACAAAACAATACTAACACTTCAGGATATGCATAGCAGCATATTATTTAAACTTATGCTACCATAATAACTATTTTAAATGAAATAAAAGTATATCACAGATTCATTGATAAAACAATGTGAACGACAAAGAACAGAATTATGCACTAGCACTATGAAAAAAAAAAAAGACAGAAAAGGAAATACAACCACTGGGTGAAAGCAAAGCAGGTCACAGAACATGTTCACACACGCTTGTAGTCCAGCATGTGGGTAGTTCAAACAGAAGGATCACGAGTTTGAAGACAGCCTAGACTAAACTATGAAAGTCTGTCCTTGGAAGTCAGGGGGCACTAGGAAATAGATGTATAGATTTGTGTATGAGTATATGTGCATACATGTATGTACATGTATAGAAGCCAGAGGCCAGTGATGCGCATCTTACTCCAGGTATCCACAATCTTACATACTGATATAAAGTGTCATAGCGAACCTGAATCTCGTCAGTTGGCTACTAGTTAGCAGTCCCCAGAGATCCTCCTATACCCCACATCTGCTCCCCAGTCCTCCAGGTCCCTCAGCCAGGGCTGGGGTTACATACAGGTACAGACCACTCTACCGGACTCTTTGTCTTAGACATTGTTCAAGAAAGCTTTATGTGTCTGAGTGTTTTGCTTACACGTGTGTGTACCACATGTCATAATCATTGGAATTTGACTTACCACTGCTTGTGATCCACATGAGGAGGGAGGGTGGAACCAGGAGAAGATGAAGGAGGGGAGCTACAGCCGGAGTACAAAGTGGATAGGGGGATAGGAACAAAACCTAGGCCCTCTGCAAGAGTAACAAATGCTTTTAACTGCAGATAAATCTCTCCAGCCTCAACACATAAACTTCTTAATCAAGAATGGCAAGCTTGTATGACCAACAATAAAAGGTTAACACATTTTATTACTTTAGCCATTTAGCTCCCATAGGTATTTATGATTCAAAAGAACAAGTGATCAAATAAAACCTTGACATAAGAGAAACTCTGGATCAAGGACCATGCATGGAGAGGACCGAGAACCCCTGCTCAGATGTAGCCCATGGGCAGCTCAGTCTCCTTGGTGGTTCCCTAGTAAAGGGGAGCAGGGGCAGTCACTGGCATGAACTAGGTTGTCTGCCCTTTGATCACTTCCCCCGGGCAAGGCCACAGGGAAAGAAGATCCAGACAGTCCTGATGAGAGAGACCTGATAGGCTAGGGTCAGATAGTGGGGGAGGAGACCTCCCGTATCAGTGGACTAGGGGAGGGGATGGCGGGAAGAGGGAGGGAGGGTGGAACTGGGAGAAGACGAGAAAGGGGGCTACAGCTGGAGTACAAAGTGAATAAATTATAATAAATAATACAAATAATAATAATAAAAAAGAAACTCTGGAAAAATTTGAAAAGGGGATGTTATGTATATAAGATACAATGTACCATTAGGGAGCCTCACTGTGCAGAGGACAACAAATGGGTTATTACAACTGAGATGCATGCTGGATAGTAGGATAGAGTGGAGGTGAATACATTCTATTCAATACATAAATAACAACAAAAATGATGTTATGTAGCTGGTCTTTGTTATTTTGTGAGTTATTATTTTCTCCACCCTTTATCTCACCCCTATGTTTCACCCCTTAACACTAGATAGGAGAGAAGCAAGGAGAGAGGTAAGAGAGGAGTTAGAAAAATCCTTGAACCTAATTTCTCTCTTTTTGTTTTTTGTTGGACTGTGGCTGGTGACAAACTGCAACCAACCTCTAACTGGCCAACAACCATTGACCCCACCTATAGGGCTCTAGCATTTATATGTATATATATATATCTACACTGAAAAGTTTCCAACCACCACAGAATTGCAGAAACTACCCACAGCTGGCAAAACCATGCCTCTGCTAGAGCACGAGGCAAATCATAGTCAGCTGCTGTGGACAGTCAGAATTATCCCAAATCCCTATACCTGGGATTAAAGCAAAAGCACATTCTTATAATATTTCTGTGTTTTTAAGGAAACAAAAATTCCAGAATTGTCACTGCAGTATTAGAAGTGATTTTGGTTTGTTATGATAAAATTCTACTTAGATCACTTCAGCTGAAGGACATTTTAAATCTCTACTGCACTTAAGAGATTGTTTGTTAGGGTGAATTCTAAATGATACTGAATGAAGAAAAGTTTCAATAATGCCTATTCTTGCAAAATTCTCTTAACAAGGTGAATTAATGAAATGTATAAATCCATTGAGATATGAATAGAAAATTTCATTGAATGTATTAGGAAGAAATGAGAAGATTGGAGAGCTATAAAGACCCTGTTCTTCAAAAGGATACAAGCGTTAGCAAGTCCTCTGTAAAATTCATGTTTTATTCCAAAGCAATATTATGCCCCTGTTCAACGGCTCTGCAAACAGATCCTGATGTTAAAAGCATCATATGTGGCCCTGGCATTTTTTTTTTCTAAATAAATGAGCATGGCAAACCTTACCACTGGTATTTTCCTGACTTTAAAAAGGGAAATCAAACTCCTTTCAATCATGAGCTGCAATAGCCAAAAGAATTCAGATGATTTCAAAAATCCAAAGGAAACTGTCGGTGAGATTACTGCTGCTTTTAAAGTTTAAAGTGCCTTTGCATTTCATTCAACATAACTACTTACTTTACCGCAGAAGTAAATTTGCTGTTGACGCTTCAACTTCAGGTAAAAGTCTGAAATCCAGATAGTCTGACTTCTCTTTTATGATAGTATCTCCTCCAAAACAAAAATGCACCTACCAAACAATAACAATGTATTTTGCTTTGGTGATATCGTGTGCATGTGTGTGTGTGTGTGTGTGTGCATGAGTGTGTTTCTTTGCAACAAGAAAAGCTGGCTCTAAATTCTCCATGTTTCATTAAACTGCTATTAACTCTCTAGCAAGCCTTCCCCCCACACACACACACACACACATACATACCACCACTACCACGGTAAAGTCTTGTTTCTTCACTTTTGACCAAAAAAAAAAAAAGGATTAAGTAAAAAGTGGTTACAGACACCTTTCATCCCTGAACTGGGAAGCCAAAATCAGGAGGATCTCTGTGAGTTAGAAGCAGCTCGACGTATCAACGTACATAGAGTTCCAGACCAGCCAGGCCTACATAGTTAGACTATCCCTTAAAAAAAAAAAAAAAAACTAAGTCAAAGAAACCATAATTAGATATAGGAAGTAATGAATTTAAATAAAATTTGTATATAAAGATTTGTTGAAAACAATAACTTTTCTTTGCAGGGAACAGTAGAGACTTGCAGCTGGTTAGATGCAGAGAAGAGGTAACTGTAGTGTGTTCAGCATTAAACACCATGTTTTTATCACTCTCTCCTAGACTCAGGGAGTATCACAGAGAAGGAAGTAGAGAAACATAAGAGAAAGGAAATGTGAAAGAGGACCAAGAAACGCTGTCTGAAGGTCATGGCATGGCCACAGCACTCCTGAACTCAGAGCATTTAAAAGTTGCCCGAATAGAACCCGAACAATGCTGAGCCCATTAACATTCATTCAGTCATAAACTGGAGAGGATCTAATGTCCCCCTATTATGAGGCAATAATGGCAGTCAAGGGCTACTGGATGAGAGAAAGTCATGTTCTTCGGTAATAGAGCCACTGAAAAGTTACTCATACTCCATCAGTTTCATATGCACGCCCATGACAGTGGCCCTGGTTAAATACAGGGGGTCACAAAACAAAGCCAAAGCAAAAACAAAATAAAACGATGTGAGAGGAAGATGCGGTCTTGGTGTGTTAGGAGTAACTGGTGGCAGTGGGAGACCGAGTAGAAGAGGGATGGGTGTGGGGGTGGTAAACGTGACAAGAAATTATTAAATATAAGTATGATATTGATAAGGAATATGTAATTTTTTTGAAAAAAAAAACGAGGATTTTAGTTAATGAGCATTCTAACAGTTGTTTAGTGAAACAGTTCCATTTGGCATCTGTACAAAGAAAATACTTATTCTTAAGTGCTTTGCCATATTACTGAAAAGCTTTTGCCATATGTTTCACCACAAATTCAGTGTTTATGAAGACACAAAAGGAAACAAGTGGCTTAACTGAAATAAGACAATACCTGGGGTATATTCACTTTACTGTGCATGGAAAAGACTTGATAACCCTTTATGTGCCAAATCTTGCATGAGTTCAAGTACCACATACAGGATGTTGTGAACTCAAGGGGGGCTCCTGTGAAATCTGTGTTCATCTAGATGAAAATAAACTCTAATGTCTGTACATTGCTTTGGGGAGTAAAAGTAGGTCCTACCATTTAGAAAACTACCAGCAACGATCTAAAAATTTTTACATCTAAAGCTTAGCTTATGACCCAAATACCTTACTTCTAAAACAGAGACAGACATACAGAGAATGAAGTTTAAGAAAAATATCCATTTAAAAGAAATTAAAAAATTGTTCTTAAAAGCTACAGTCATAATTGCCCTAAATTTGAATTTATCTAAACACTAAGAACAAACAAACACACAATGGAATACTACTCAGCAATTAAAAACAAAGAAATCATGAAATTGCAGGCAAATGGTGAGAACTAGAAAGATCATCCTGAGTGAGGTATCCCAGAAGCAGAAAGACACACGTGGTATATATTCATGTATAAGTGGATATTAGACATATAATATAGGATAAACATACTAAAATCTTTACACCTAAAGAAGCTAAGCAAGGAGGACCCTGGGTAAGAAGCTCAATCCTCACTCAGAAAGGCAAACAGGATAAACATCAGAAGAAGAAGAAACCAGGGAGCAGGACAGGAGCCTACCACAGAAGGACTCTGAAAGACTCTACTCTGAAAGCAGATGCTGTGACTCACAGTCAAACTTTGGGTAGAGTTCAGGGAATCTTATGAAAGAAGGGAGAGATAGACTTGGAGGGACAGGAGCTCCACAAGGAGAACAACAACAAAAATTTGGGCTTAGGGGGTCTTTTCTGAGACTGATACTCCAACCAAGGACCATTCATGGAGATAACCTAGAACCCCTGCACAGAATATGGCAGCTCAGTGTCCAAATTGGTTCCCTAGTAATGAGAACAGGGACTGTCTCTGACATGAACTCAGTGACCTGTTGTTTGATCACCTTCTACTGAGGGGGGTACAGCCTTACCAGGCCACAGAAGAAGGCAATGTAGCCAGTCCTGATGAGACCTGATAGACCAGAATCAGAGGGAAGAGGAGGAGGACCTCCCCTATCAGTGTGCTTGGGGAGAGTAATGAGAGGAGATGAGGGAGGGAGGGTGGGATTGAGAGGGGACTAAGGAGGGGGCTACAGCTCAAATACAAAGTGAGTAAACTGTAACTAATAAAATAATAAATAAATTTTTAAAAGATAAAAAAGAATAAACAAACAAGATTCTATAATGGAAATTATACTTCAATAAGAAAACAATGGATTATTAATAAATTGGATGACCATTACAGACAATATGCTAAATAAAGAAGCCATACAGTCACAAAAGTACTCATACTGTGTAACTGTTTGCAGAAGGGGAGGGCAAAACTCTCTTTGTTGTTGGAAACTGGAATTATTACTGCAAATGCAATTCTGATAGAGCATTGATGTGGGGTTCTAACTCTAGGTAGCAGACAGATGTGTCATTGTGTTCAGTGGATTTTTGACAATGCAGGATGGAGATGCAATGATAAAAAAAAAACTCATAAGAAATAGGAAAAGATGTCTGGAGTGCAGAGGCAAGGCAATTAGAAAAACATTGGCCTAAAATGCTTTAGAATGTATGCAGAAAATGTGATGCCAGAGGTGAGTGGGGGGTTAGGCATGTCTGCAATCCCAGCTACAAGAAAAGCTGAGACAGGTCGTCACTAGAGCCCAGAAGTTTGAGCAGTGTAGGAAGACCTTGTCACAATTCTGTGAGTTGGGGACACACTGGGATTCCTTGAGAAGAAATACTGAATAAAACATTGAGGTTTTATAGAATTATGATCACGCTATTTAAGTATTAATTGAAACTATAATTACGGTTGTTATTTTTTTTTTTGAGAGACAAACTCAAACTATCTTTTAAAAAGTTGAAAATATGTGAAATTTGTTAAGGAATACATTAAAAAGATAGTTTATTATTTTCTGATGGGTAGGGCTTGTGTGTGTTATATTTAAAGGTTGTTAAAAATGCATGTAGCTTATGGGTTTTAACATGTGTTGTGGTTTTCAATTAGCAGGAGGCCTACCACACCTCTAGTTTATAAAATTACATGGGAAGTTTTATTTATCTCAGTTCAGTGCACCAATTGCTTTTTTTTTTAATTCCAGCCTCTTTTCTTAAAGAGACAGAGCTCTAAAGCCCATTGGTGTCCTTGTGAGTCTATGCGGTCACTCAGTGGTTCCCCAAGAGACCAAACTTTATTTTGGAGGGTTGTAGGAGAAGCAACCAGGAACCTATTGATATTTTATGGTAAAATATTGAAATGAGTGCCAGAATTTAGAATTGGGATGAAACTTAGAAATGGTTTCAGACAAGACAACAAAGACAGAAGAACATTGACCCCAAAAAGTCAGATTGAGTTACTGGTCCTGCTTAAGGCTGTCCCGTTAACTGAAGACAGACTCGGCTCATTTAGGGCCGTCACAATAACTGCACTAGTGACCCAACAGTGTGAATTCAGTTAGAATACCCTGGAGAGCATTTTAAATAGATGACCAGTGTCCAGAACCTGTTCCTACACTTGATTTTCAAACGTGCCTCTATACTAAAACAATCTGTCAGACTTATAAATGAATAATACCTAATTAGTGATCTTTAGTATCATATTGCAATTCTGTATACACACACAAATATTGCAAATAACTATGAGAAAAATATGTATTACAAAGAACCATCTTCTACCAATTTTGATTTAATTGCCATATTTTTTTTTTGAGATTTAACGTTGGTATGGGGATATTTAGAAATGTGACCCACTAGCTATGGTAGCACTCACCGTCCTGAATAATATTGTTGAATGGGTCACAGAGTAGCCTAGGCATTGATATTTTGATTAATCAGGTGCATCTAGTGTAAATCAATTCCCTAGGTAATATAACAAATGTTCCCTGATTACATTCATTCACCATACATGATAGAAAGGTGATCTAAATGTACAGTATTTGGTGCTTCTTTTTACCTTTTGTGATGTACTTGGGTACCTGTACGACACAGTAAAGTTCACATGCATTCATATATATTTAAATGAGCTTGCTTGCTCATAGGCTCCTTAATGAACTAGCATGTGCCTTTAGTTCTATGATTCACACATCTTTGAGGTTTTCAAGTGTGCCCAAAGCACACTTGCAATGGAGAGACTGTGTGAAACTGGGTTATCATCCCAAACCCAGCTGTGCAATGGATGCAGTCATTTCAGGAAGAAAAATGAGCACCATGGAGGCATAAAACGTAATTGCTTCTATGATGGTCATTTAGTTTCCAAGAGTAAAGATTCAAACCAGCATCTCCATTAGCCTAACAACAATTACACAGTGTTCCTTTTCATCCACATCTTCTAGGCCTTTCTTTTCTGAAGCTTTCTAAAGGGTATTTGAGTGATCTAGCATTAACCACCCACACAGTGTATTTACCACTATTATTAGCACAGCAGATGATACTTACAATTTACTGAAGCTACAAGAAGCATTATTAGAGATTTTCTTTAAAAAGTGCTTCAAAATCATTTGCCGATTCTCCTAATTTGTAACCCAGGCATAATTGTTCTCAAGTGACCTTCAGTTATTTCTCTTACCTTCAGCTTAAAATGGCTACAATTAGTTAAATGATGTAAGTGCATTTTGACCTTTGAATACACTTCCTTCTACATAAATTTCGGAATATTCTAAGACACAAACCTAAAAGGGTGAAATATAACAGAGGGGCAACCACATGATCATCAGAAGTGGATAGTTTGTAGCCACTGATAAGGAAATTCATTGTATTTGGGTTGGAGGGAATGCATAACCCTTATGAAAGCAAATTTAGTCTTAGATTTTCTTTCTTTGAGGAATGTCCAGCTTGGGGCAGATAATCATTCTGAAAATTCATCCACTAATTACAAAATCCTCCCTAGTGCTGTTAAGTACTGAAACATGTTTCATTGACTGGGTAAACATTATGCTGTGCTGCACAATATTAACCAAAGTGTATCCTGCAGGAAGTGAGCAAGATACCATGTGTAGAAGAGTTGAAAAGAAAATGCAAATAAAATTACATTGCAAAATCAAAATGCTATAAAAAGATCTGCAGGTAATTACAAGGAGGCAGAGTGAGAACTGAAGTGATGGAAACCTTCTAAGATTCTGCATGAACTTTGCTGAGTCCTTGAAGAGTGAGTTATTTATGTGAAGCCTGAACAGAATTTGATAAGAGAACTATGAAAAGAAAACATAACGTTTTAATGATTTGTTATCTGATGAAATATCAATTATGTTTTGAAACTAGGTAGAAATAAAAACTGAATTGAAGACCCAGAAATAAACCCACACTCCTACAGGCATTTGCTTTTCAACAAAGAAGCCAAAACCATACAATGGAAAAAAGAAAGCATCTTTAACAAATGGTGCTGGTATAACTGGATGTTTACGGGAAGAAAAATGACAATAGACCCATATTTTACACTCTGCACAAAACTCAAGTCTAAGTGGATCAAAGACCTTGACATAAAACAAGTGACTCTAAACCTATTAGAAGACAAAATAAGGAAAAATCTAGAAATCATTGCCATAGGAGACAACTTCCTGAACAGAACATCAACAGAACAGGCTCTGAGAACAATTAACAAATGAAATCTCATGAAATTGAGAAGCTTCTGTAAGTCAAGGACACTATCAATAAAACAAAACGGCAGCCTACAGATTGGGAAAAGATCTTCTACATCAGACAGAGGGCTAATATCTAAAATACAAAAAGAACGTAAGAAATTAAATGTGAACAAATCAAATAATCCAGTTTTAAAAGGGGATGCAGAGCTAAACAGAGAAGTCACAACAGAGGAATCTTGAATGGCTGAAAAGCTCTTAAAGAAATGCTAAATGTCCTTGGCCTTCAGAGAAATGGAAATCAAAACGACTCTAAGATTCCATCTTCTTTTTTTTCTTGGTTCATGCTTTAACATTTTATTTAAAAAGCTGTTGCCATACTCAGGCCATCTAGGTTTTCTCCTATTTCATCTTCTATACACTGTATTGTTTTTTATCTATTTTTTTTCTTTTTTTATTAATTACACTTTATTCATTTTGTATCCCCCCATAAGCCCCTCTCTCCTCCCCTCCAGATCCCACCCTCCTTCCCCTTTCTGCATGCATGCCACTCCCCAAGTCCACTGATAGAGGAGGTTCTCCTTTCCTTTCTGATCTTAGTCTATCAGTTCTCATCAAAAGTGGCTGAATTGTCCTCTACTGTGGCCTGGTAAGGCTGCTCCCCCTCAGGGGGAGGTGATCAAAGAGCAGGCCAATCAGATTATGTCAGAGGCAGTCCCTCTTTCCATTACTATGTAACCCACTTGGACACTGAACTGCCATGGGCTACATCTGTGCAGGGGTTCTAGGTTATCTCCATGAATAGTCCTTGGTTGGAGTATGAGTCTCTGGGAAGTTCCCTGTGTTCAAATTTTCTTGTTCTGTTGCTCTTCTTGTGGAGACCTTGTCCTCTCCAGCTCTTACTATTTCCAATTTCTTACATAAAATTCCATTCACTCTGCGCAACAGTTGGCCATCAGGCTCAGGCTCTGCCCTGCAAACTATCTGCTTTGATGGTCTGCAGGGCAGAGGCTTTCAAAGGCCCTCTGTGGCCGGTTCCTAGGTTGTTTCCTGTTTTCTTCTTCTGGTTTTCAGAAGCCCGCTGTAGCAGATTCCTAGGTTGTTTCCTGTTTTTTTCTTCTTCTGATGTCCATCCTCTTTGCCTTTCCGGATGGGGATTGGACATTTTAGTTAGGGTCCTCTCTCTTGCTTAGTTTCTTTAGATGCATAGTTTTTAGTGGGTTTGTCCTATGTTGTATGTCTATATGAGTGAGTATATACCATGTGTGTCTTTTTGCTTCTGGGACAACTCACTCAGAATGATCCTTTCCAGGTCCCACCATTTACCTGCAAATTTCATGATTTTCTTATTTTTCATTGCTGAGTAATATTCCATTGTGTAGATGTACCACAATTTCTGCATCCATTCTTCAGTTGAGGGGCATCTGGGTTGTTTCCAGCTTCTGGCTATTACAAATAAAGCTGCTACAAACATGTTTGAACAAATGTCCTTTTTGTCTACTTGAGCCTCTTTTGGATATATACCCAGGAGTCGTATGGCTGGATCTTGGGGAAGCGCTATTCCTAGTTGTCTGAGAAAGCGCCAGATTGATTTCCAGAGTGGTTGTACAAGTTTACATTCCCACCAGCAGTGGAGAAGGGTTCCCCTTTCTCCACAACCTCTCCAGCATGTGTTGTCACTTGAGTTTTTGATCTTGGCCATTCTCATGGGTGTAAGGTGAAATCTCAGGGTTGTTTTGGTTTGCATTTCCCTAATGGCTAATGAGGATGAGCATTTCTTTAAGTGTTTCTCTGCCATTCGGTATTCCTCTACAGAGAATTCTCTGTTTAGCATCTTATACAACTCAGAACGGCTAAGAACAAAAGCTCAAGTAACAGCACCTGGTGGTGAAAATGTGGAAAAAGGGGAACACTTCTCCATTGCTGGTGGGAATGCAAGTTTGTACAACCTCTCCTGGAAACCAGTCTGGTGCTTTATCAGATAATTGGGAATAGTTCTACTTCAAGACCCAGCTATCCTACTCCTGGGCATATACCCAAAGGATGCTCCACCATACAACAAGGACATTTGCTCAACTATGTTCATAATGGCTTCATTCATAATAGCCAGAAACTGGAAACAACCTAGATATCCCTCAGTGGAAGAATGGATACAGAAATTGTGGTACATTTACATAATGGGATATTACTCAGCAATTAAAAACAAGGAAATCATGAAATTTGCAAGTAAATGGATGGAACTAGAAAAGAGCATCCTGAGTGAGGTAACCCAGACCCAGAAAGACACAAATGGTATGTACACATTCACAAGTTGATATTAGACCTATAGTGCCAGATAATCAAACTACAATTCAAAGACCCAAAGAAACTAAGTATCAAGAAGGTAATCATATGAAAGAAGGAGAGTTAGTATGATATGGAAACGATAGGAGGCCTACAAGGACCAAATATATCCGGGCACAGGGTCTTTTCTAAGACTGACACTCAACCAAGGACCATCTATGGATATAACCTAGAACTTCTGCTCGGATATGGCCCATGGTAGCTCAGTAACCAAGTAGTTTCCCAAAGTAATGGGAACAAGGACTATTTCTAACAGGATCTCAAGGGCAGGCTCTTTGACCTACCCACCTCCCCCCAGGGGAGGAGTAGTCCTGTTAGGCCACAGAGGAGGACTTTGCAGCCAGCCCTGAAGATACCTGATAAAACAGGGTCAAATGAAAGGGGAGGAGGTCCTCCCCTATCAGTGGACTTGGAAAGGGGCAGGGAGGAGACCAGGCAGGGAGTGTGGGGTTGGGGAGGGAATGAGGGAGGGAGATACAGCTGGGACACAGAGTTAACAAAATGTAACTAATAAGAAAAATAAAATTAAAAAAAAATAGAAGGGACCAAGGGAGAATGCCAGATTGTCACTCAGAAAGGGAAATAGAATAGACAGCAGAAGTAGAAGAAGAGAAGAAACTGGGCAGGAGATGGAATGAGGAAGGAAAGAAGAGTGGAAATCAGATGTGGGGAGAAAAGGGGTGAGAGGTGAGAGGGCTTGGAACAAGGGAAACTGAGGGGGGACATCTTTTTGACAAGGTGAAGGCCTAATACAGAGTAGGTAGGCTCCTGGGAGACTGACAAAACCTGTCATCCAAACATTACCCTGCCTACAAGAAGTGTAGGGATAATGAGGGAAAAAAGATTGAAGGAATGTCCAACCAATAATTGGCCCAACTTGAGCCCCACCCCATGGTAGAGAGCCTCTGACACTAATAATGATACTCAACTATGCTTTCAGGCAGGAGCCTAACTTGACTGACATCTGGGAAGTCTCCAGCCAGCAGGGATAGAGACAGATGCTGGGACTTGCAACCAAGCATTGGGGCGGAGCTCTGGGGGTCCTGTGGATGTGTTGTAGGAAAGATGGATGGGGGGGTGAGGGAGGGTTATAGGAACCTCACAAAAACACCAACAGAAACAACTTACCCAGTCCCATGGGGGATTTCTGAGAGGGAGACATCAACTAAGGAGCATGTATGATCTGGACAGAGGGCACCTGCATCCATGTATCTGATGAGCAGCTTGGTCTTCATATGGTGTGCCTGACAAGCGAAGGGAGGGGCTCTGTTTCTAACATGGAGTCTATGGCCTGTTTTTTGGATCACTTCCTCCTGGCAGGGCTGCCTTGCTTGGCCTCAGGGGATGAGGGTATGTTCAGTCTTGGTGTGACTTGATGTGCTCAGGAGAGTTGATGGGAGGGAGGGGAGGTCCCTTTTCTGAAGGGAAGTGGAGAGGATAAGGGAGAAGGGCGAATGGGAGGAGAGAAGGGAGGAACACCCTTGGATTGTAAAGCAAAGAAAAAAAAATCAGCTGCTATCCTGCTATACAGTTCTGCAATGTCAAGTTATCAAATGCTAAAAATGTAAAAGATTAACTTTTGGCATAAAATTAATATATTTGCTCTCAATAATTTTTTGGGTAATGGCTTTTAAATTATTATTAACTGAGTAATTTTTGTTTTGGAAAAAAAGGCAAAATTTCAACTCCAAATTTTCTATCAGTAGAAAATACAGTGTTACTAAAGCATCCGGCTCTTTTTATTTATTAAATTACATTTTTATTTTTATTTTGTGTGTTCATATGTGCATCCATATGCCCATGTGTGCCAGAGAATGCACACAGAAGTCAATTTACAGAGGTTGTTTCTCTCCTTCATCCATGTGGGTGCTGGAGATCACACTCAAGTGGACAGTCTTGGCAGTAAATACCTTCACCTACTAAGTCATCTAACCAGCCCAAGCAACCCGCTCCTAGCCGCAATAATTTAACAGCTAAGTAAGAAAAATTCTCTCATTTCAAAGACTTATCATAAGCCTCCAACAATCAGTATTGATAAAGTGAAATAGCACATTTCATAAAAAAGACAATGAGAGCTGTTAGGTTTTCTAGACTTTACTAAATTTAACCTTTTAAGCTACAGAGTCTCTTTCAATTTGCTCCAAATCTCTAAAGCAGGAAAAGTTAAAATTATGCACAGCATTATCCAAAGAAACATCAGTCCTAACTTACATTCCTTGCTTTTGTTTTCAGAAAATGCTTTGGGTTTCTGGTTTCCTGTGCACAGTTGCTTTATTATTTCTGGGTAGATGTTTAGCAGCATCCATCCCTGTGGTCAAATTTTGTTCTGCCAATCTCCGAAAAAAAAAAATCAGAAGAAATTGAAATGGTCTGTTTCCAACCTTCCCTCTTTAAAATCCACCTTTTTTCTGGGGTTGACATTTTAGACACATTGGATGAAAATTAAAGAGTTACCGGGGCGAGTTTCTCTTTACGAGCAAACCCTGAGTAGTTGGGGAACACTGTAGACACACACAAATGTTTAAGCACGTTTGTTCCTTTCCTCTCTCCAATGGTTAAGATAGATAAATCATCCTTAATTTATACAGAGCCTTTCATTTTCATTGAGGAGGCTTTTAATGCACATGAATGTGTTGCTGAACAGATTGCATATCCAATACAAGATTTCACATATATAAATCAATAAAAGTGTGTGGTAAGTACATTAATTAAGTTTGAGGATACTATAGTATTATAGAACCTTGAAGAGAGGATTTTTATAATAACATATTGAAAGGGAACCAGGACTATACAATATACTATGGACTTTAGACATGAATACGTGACTATCCTAACATGTACTCCGTGTATGTATACTTGATGAATAACAGTACCAGAGGAAATTTCACCTAATGTCTGTATTGGTAAGTCCTGTAGACTTCTTCCAAGAAGCCATTTTGACCATCTGTATATGTTTGATCACTTGCTATTTGGTGACCAACTGCCTATATCCCTATGGTATCCTTGCTGTGCCAAAAGTCTGTGTGTTACTCTTCCTGCATTCCCTTTCCCACTTACAGAAGCAGGCTGTAGATTTTCAAAGTGTTACTGTGGCCATTAGCTTGGCATGAAGGAGGAGGTGAAAAGGAAATGGGTCTGCACAAGATTAAATCAGACACTTTTGTTACCAAAGCCTGTCCCTCATCTCCATCTGTTTGGTTGGTTTCTTTGTTATGGACCCTGACATTTTTCCTTTTCCTCTGCAGTCTGCTGCTCTGTTGCTGGTTGAATAACTACCCCAATACAAAGACATAGCACACTGGACAGTTACCTGACACTGGATTGTAATATATAAAACCAGAATTAATAATCGGGTCACCACGGCACGCTCTTCAATGTGTACTCTTGCCAAACTGTCTATTTGCTCTCCTTAGAGAATGCTTGATTCCTACTGGTTTCTCTATCTGAAATACTTTTCTCAGTATCTTTCTCTAGTAAGTCTCCCTTCAGATCATCCTAGGATAACTAAAGATCTCCAGTTTTCCTCATTCCCAAGTATAACACTGAGAGAAAAGAGCTGTACTCTTACTTTGTGTTTACAAAGCACTTTTATATGTCTCCAATAAGCACTTTCACACAGTATTCAGGTCTTGACTTCAAGTGACAGCAAAAACTCTTTTGCAGTTACTCTCTCCTGACCCCTGCTCTCCAGCCCCTCCTCTCAACAGCCTTATAACTCCAGGATTTTATTAATCCCATGACTTGGTTCTTGACTGTTACTTATTAGTTATTTACTTAGTGTCAAAGTAAATCTGTAATTAATTTTATTAATGAAACCACAGTGATTTAGAAGGATTTTAGTTTTCTTTGGAACGAATTGTCATAAAACATTATAATTGAGAAGGTTTACAGAACTATTTAGTCAATTTTTATATCTGACATGAAGGACAAAAAAACTTAATTGATAACTCAACCAAAATTTATTTCAGAGGTGGACAATGCAGCCAGTCCTGATGAGACTTGATAGGCTAGGGTCAGAGGGAAGGGGAGGAGGACCTCCCCTATCAGTGAACTGGAGTGGGGCATGGGAGGAGATGAGGGAGGGAGGATGAGAATGGGAAGGAATAAGGAAGGGGACCACTTAATAAATACAACTTAATAAACTGTAATTAATATAAAAAATTAAAAATTTAGTTAAAAAATTATTTCATATAAACTGTATGTTAAGTCCTATTGCTTATACTACAAAGAGCTGTGTTGTAAAAGTATTTAAACTAGTTGTATTTGGGCAGCTTATATCATTGGAAAGCAGCAGACCACAAACACACAAACAGGATATTACCTGATACCGATGAGTAAAGCAAGGCTAAGCACAGGTTGGGTAGTTGGCAGAGCTTGACTAGTGAGACTCCTGTTCCTTAGTCCTGGTTTTATGTGTTTCAGTCCAGTGTCAGGTTATCTTCACATTAGCTTTCATTCAACTAACAACAGAACAACAGAAAAACACCATTCCAGGAGAATGGAAAAATCTAAGTTTCCATAATGAAGATATTACAGTGGCTTAATTAAAATAAAAATTATTTATTTATCTATTACAAATAGTCAAATGTAACTGGCAGAAATGAGTGTATTCTAAAAGGACACTTGTGCTTCCTTCCTGGCTATCAGAATACTGAAAGAATAGAAACTAAGAAATTAAAATTTCTCCAGGAATCTCCTGCTGGAAGAAAAAAAAAAAAAAGCTGAGTCCTTTAGGTATGCAGAGGAGAGATTTGTCTCTCTCAGAGATTTTCAGTTTTTCAGATGAACTTTCAGGAGAGATTGAAGCTGAGACAATCTTGGGGAAGGGAGCACACCTTTAACTGAATGCATAGTTATACCGTTCTTTTCTTTCTTTCTTTCTTTCTTTCTTTCTTTCTTTCTTTCTTTCTTTCTTTCTTTCGTGTTTTCTGTCTGTCTTTTCTTCCTTCTTCTCTCTTTATCTTTCTCCCTCCCTCCTCCATTTCTTTCTATTTAAGACCTACTCTAATGTCAGGACCCCAAATAATTTGGCTCTTTTCATTGGCTTACTGAAGATGGGTGGATGAACTTGGCTTGTTGAGGCATACAATGTTACCCTTCCCAATAAGTCTCTGAGAAAGCCCAAGCTGTGAGGAAAGTTTTGTCCAGAAAAGCAAGTGCCTACAGATTGTCACTCTGTCTATGAGGGTATAGTCTTTCTTGGTGCCTTCATGATGGCTCAACTATATTCTGCCATGCAGAAAGCAAATGGGGAAATTAAAGAGCATGTGCTGGCTATTTTAAGGCCAGTACTGAAGTGACTGCTCTCATCCTATTCATATTCTACTGGCTCAACCCACTAAACTCTGAGTGGTTCCAAGTGTATATATAGCAGAATCAAGGCTGCCTTTCCATCATGTACTCTGGCCAGGACCTGGGTGCTTCTAGCCATACAGAAAGTCAGAAATTTTGATATGGGGAAAGAAATGTTTTATATCTATCTTGTTGAGACATCATGACTTATTGTTTCTTCTTCTTGGAAAAGAAACCAGAAACAAGTGAACAACATCCTCAGTCATTTAATTGCATTGACAAGTTGTCGAAAGCTGTGATGCATTTGACATAAAGAATCCAGTGATTATTTCAGTGACTCTTGGCTTAGTTTCTACTGCTTGGTAAACTCAATGCTAGGTTTTAAAAATAACATTCTTTAATTCTCCCTGATAAGAGCATTATATACCCTATCCATGACATCTGTTGGTGCTGTTGCATTAACTTAAAAGAGTGGCTGAGTCCACCTTAGTGAATCACAACTGTAATTTAAGCTGCATGCCTTGTGCAGCTGTCTTATATACCTTACAAACATATGATAATATTGGTAAGTAACCAAGGCTACATATTACCTTGCTGAGAAGCCAGTAAGAAGAGCAGCAGCATAGATCTAGTAACTCAGCCCTACTTTCAACATTCAAATGAAACTACAGAAAAGAGATAGTAACAAGAGTTGTCTGGTGTGCTGAAGTCAATTGTTCTGACTCCCCATTTGTCAGAAGATACAGCTTTTAGCACTTAATGCACATCCTTAGTGTTATAAAGAACTTCCTGACTGGCTCTTGGCCTTTGAATTACATATGAGGAGACATTTCCTGCTGTCTCATTGCTTCAGATAGACAGTGATGCCAATGACATCTTGCTTAACTTCATATTCTCTGTTCTAGCAAATTCATTTATGGAACAAGAGAAGTTAGTCAAATTCTGTCTTTGCTAATATATGTAAGGTCTTTAGAAGGCAAACAGAACTGCCAATTTCACAGTAGAGAACTGAAGTCTGAGTAAACTATGAACTATCTAAGGAAATATAAAGAGACATGAGAAGAAAAGAGTTAGGTAAAGAATGTTCAGGGTTAATGGTGACACTGAGAAAAGAAAACAAAACAAACAAAGAAACAAAAAAAAAAACAAGGAAAGCATGAGCAATTTCTTACAAAACAAACCAATTAAATTTGATGGAGAATAGAGAGAGGAAGGAAGAAGAGCCAATAAATAGTACAGGGAGTTACATACTTAGAGTCTGGAAGGAGAACTGGAAAAATCTGTCAGGGAAAGGGTTGTTAAATGATGTTAAATGTGGAGAGCAATAAATTTTGAACTATCAAACCAAATGCAATATAAAGATTGTACCTCAGCTTACAAGACAATATATTTCTATGCAGAATTTTTCCTCCAATGCAACGGACATTCAATTAATTTGTTTATAATATTCTACTGATTGTACTTTAAGACCTAGGGTCTCACAGCTCAGGACTTTAATCGTGCCCTTCCCAGAAACTCCCCCAGACCAAGACTCTTTGCAAAAGCAAGAGGTTTATTAACCATTGTACAACGGGGTCACCCCTGCTGGTCAGCAAAGAGTGGCACCGGGAGACAAAGGCCTTTAGGTTTTTAAAAGAAAAAATTGCGGGAAATTTGAAGTTGCAGTTTTGGCAATTTAGGATTGGATGAGGAAACTATAAAGTAAGATAATTGGTTAGTCTTAGGAGCTCAAGCTTGGCCAGTCCTGCCAAGTGTGGATGCAGCTGCAATTGAAGGTGGGGGTGGTTAGCTCATCCTTGAAGATTAGGGGCTACAGACTTTTGGCTGGAGGTCAAAAGCTACTCAGAAGAAGCCTAGGTTCCTTGCTAAGAAACGCTATCTCAAGGACAAGAGTCTGGTCCTTCTTTTGCTGAGTGAAGGTCATTGCTTGCTTGCCCTTTTTTTTTATATCTGTCCTCACAGATAGGGTCACATTCCTTCACTCTCTGGAAAGGTACTAAGAGGCTTTAGCTTAACCTGGACCTAAAACTCAAAACTATAGGCTTTAGAAGACATATAGGTTACAAAGTTAGTCTAACCCTTTCAGTACCAGCTTTATTTAAGGTACTAGCAATAAGAAGAAATCTACGACACATGAACTATGATGTCAGTAAGCAAGATAAGAAAAACAAATAGTAACATACAATCAAACATGTGAGTGCTGGCAAGGCAGGTACAAATTAGCTACATTCTTCTGTCCTTTGGTGTCTAAAATTATACTTATCCAAGCAAACAAAACATGTAATACATCATGAAATGCTGTTCCTCTGAGCACATGATTCTAACTCTTCTACTTGTTTTGCACTTATCACAAAGTTTAAAAAATTAGTATTTTTACTCAAGGCAAAAAAATAGGTGTCTCAGTGATACTAAGTATCTTTCTAAGGTATATAAAATTAATGTTTAAATATTACAGAAATCTCTTCTACATATTCAGGTGAAAATTGCATAAAATTTAAAATTAAATAAAACACATTATACTGTTTCTGTGGTTTCTTATTAATGGGTAAATCTTTTAGTTTTATGGCTGTTCAGTTTAATTTATTTAGTACCTAGACAAAATAATTAAATCTCCTAAGTGAAAAACTACTCAACAGAGAAACTAAATCTATCTGGAAGTAAAGCAACATCTTCCCCCACAATCATTCTTTTTGTTATTTCATTTCAAACTTCCCCCTTAAAAGTATTTCACACAATTAAAACTGTGCATTATTGATAATAACTTTATGTGAAAAAATTCAGAAAGGATTCTTACCTTCTTGATTTTTATCCTTATTGATTTTTATTGATTACTTTCTGTGCTCATCAGTTATATTAATACCATCTTGCTATCATAAAAATTATCCACATATTTAGCAGCTTAAAATAATAGCAATTAATAATGAAAAATACAGACAAAGCATAATTCCTCTTTTACTCTGTAGTCTTACAGTGTCAGAACCAAGGTGACAGGTCTGTTTTCCTTGCTAGAGGATTCTGTCTAGGGATAAGCCCTCCTCCAAGATCCTTCAGGCTATTGTCTGGGTTCTGTTCTTCATGGCTGAGTGATGGACAAGAGTGAACTGGAAGGCACTCTTTGTTCCAAGACCTCACTACATTCCATGTGAGTTCCATGTGGTCGTATCTCTTGAAATCGCTCTGGTATTTTATGTCTGTGCATTATCCTACAATAGGTATGTCCTTAGCAGATAAGGAGTTCTGCTTTTAAGGGCCATGTGATTAGATTGAGACCACCTAGGTAAACCAGAAAGCTCTTTTAATTTTATAATCAATAATTTAATTATATCTTAAAGTCTTTTTTCCAAACAAATCAACATATTCCCTTATAACAGTGTTAAGACATGAGCATTTTGGAAAGCATAACGTGTTCCTCCTACATGTTAAAAATCTTTTCTTCAGCTACCAAAGTAGATTCTATAACCTATAGTTTCTGCTTTTCCCTTAATCTGTAATCTTTTTATACCTAGGAGATTTTCCTATTATCTTCTTGCTTTGCTTTAATTGGGAACAGAACTCCTCATTTAAAGAAAAACAAGCTAAAATAACAAAAAATTGTTAGAGAATGAAGATTTTTATAATAATATTCTGAAATTGAAAATTATATTGAATGTTTACTTGTATTTTTTCCTTGATGTATATTCAAAACTTTCCACTCTTATTTGAGGAGAGCTTAACTCACATAGCACAGACAGGTAAGTCAAACATTTCTTGAGAATTGTGTTATCAGTCAAAAAAAAGTCTCTTTTAAAAAGACGTGGAAGGGACAGGAGTTCTACAAGAAGAGCAACAAAACCAAAAAGTCTGAGCACAAGAGTCTTTTCTGAGACTGATACTCCAACCAAGGACCATTCATGGAGATAACTAGAACCCCTGCTCAGATGTAGCCCAAGGGCATCTCAGTATTCAAGTCGGTTCCCTAGTAAGAGGAACAGGGACTGTCCCTGACATGAACTCAGTGGCTGGCTCTTTGATCACCTCCTCCTGAGCAAGGAGCAGTCTTACCTGGGCCACAGAGGAAGACAATACAGCCAGTCCTGATGAGACCTGATAAGCTAGGGTCAAATGGAAGGGGAAGAGGACCTCCCTTATCATTGGACTTGGAGAGAGGCATGGGATGAGTGAGTGAGTGAGGGTGGGATTGGGAAGGAATGAGAGAGGGGGCTACAGCCTGGATACAAAGTGAATAAACTGTAATTAATATAAAAAATTAAAATAAAAAAGAAAAATTATGAAGTCTTAAGATGAATCAACGTCAATGAATAAAAATAAAGAGGCAAATGAAAAAAATCTCTTTAATCTGACTCATTTTTCATGGAGTAGCAAAGTTACTGTCAGTAATATCCATAAACAGTTGCATTTCTTGAAAAAAGCCATTGAACTAAGAACTAAAACTAATTTTAGTCAGTTTTTAGATTGTAGAAATTTGGCTATTTGTCAATTTGATAACCTGTTTCCTTTGTTTTGTTTGGGAATGTTTTATTTTGGCAGATTTTTTTGTCTGCTTACTAGTAAAATATTAATATACAATGTAGCCCATTCACTTAAGAAAGAAAACAATTAAGAAAGAAAGCCAACAACTTAATTGGCTTGAACAGACCAGCTAAGCTTGAAGGTGATTATTATTTCCCAAATGCTTACACCTCCTTTCTATTACTCTGGTGGATTTTAACTGAAAATAAATTTCAGATTCAAGTTTCTGATGCTTTCATCCTAGTTGAAGTCAGCTCACCATGCAGTGTAGTAACTACAATAACATTCAGATTGTTCTGCCTGCTTTAGCCTTGTTTCCTTAGAGTCATTCCCTGCAGAGTATTCTCTAGGAGCTTTCCCAAATGATAAAGAGATCCTGTAAAGTCCTTACTTAAAACAATCAGTAAATGGGACCTTGTGAAACTGAAAAGCTTCCGTAGAGCAAAGGACACAGTCATCAGAACAAAATGACAGCCTACAGACTGGGAAAAGTTCTTTACCAACTGTACATCTGACAAAGGGGTAATATCTAGAATATATAAAGAACTCAAGAATTTAAATACCAACAAACCAAGTTAAAAAAAAAACAATTTAAAAACGGAATACAAAGCTAAACAGAAGTCTCAACAGAGGAATATCAAATGGCAGAGAAACACTTAAAGAAATGCTCAACGTCCTTACTCATCAGGGAAATACAAATAAAAACGACCCTGAGATTTCACCTTACACCCATCAGAATGGCTAAGATGAATAACTAAAGTGACAACACATGCTGGAGAGGATGTGGAGAAAGGGGAACCCTCCTCCATTGCTGATGGGAATGTAAACTTGTACAACCACTTTAGAAATCAATCTGGCTACATTGGCTAAATGATTATTCAGGGTCTGAGCAGTCGGCCCAGTATGACTCATGGCTAATGCCGCGGTGGTAGCTCCAACAGCCGCCAATGAGATGGTAGTAACAATGGTGGCTGTAGTTCCAAGATCCCTTTTCTGTCTGAAGAGAGTCATAGCGTGAGGGGCATCAATGGGCACAGGCTCCCAGTGAGGCATGCGAGTAACCAGGGCATACCTAACTTTACTAGCATTCCAGCATTGGGCAAAAAAGCAAGTATCATTACCACAATTACTTGGCTCTATCTGGCTAATAATGAATAAAAATGGGGGATATAGACAAACAGGTGTGGGCTTATAGGAAATATTATGAGAAGCCTTAACCCCCTCGTTGAAACATCCTGCGTCAGTTCTAGAACTAGCAGTGGTGATATCTGAGGTCTGAGTAGGTTCAGGAGACCATTGCCCCCAGGGGCAAGATGTGCTCCATGCCAATTGACTAACTCCATGTTTTCCTCCACTTTTGAAAGTCGTTTTAGTTGTACATAAAGGAATTAATGCTCAACTAAAAGGAAGCTTGATGGTGTTCAATCAGAGGATTGACCTCGTGCAGGAGCAAATTGATACCCTATGGCAAATCGCTCAACTTGGCTGTCAATGAAAATATGCTGGACTTTGAGTCACTAGCATACAACATGAGAATTTTTCCTGTGCTGCAAATCTGTCTAAACAATTGTCAAGCTATATTTTAGGTAATTGGACTGGAGAATTCGATACTACGATGGAGCAGCTGAGAGTGGCCATTGTCACAGTAAATTCTACCAGAGTGGACGCAGGACTAGCCACAGGATTATCATCATGGATTGCTGCAGCCATGAATCATCTGAAGGAATGGGTGGGCATGGGAGTGTTAGCAGGCCTTCTGGTGTTGGTCTCCTTGGTTTGCCTGTGGTGTATATGCAAGATTAGAGTCTCACAACAGTGTGATGCAGCCATGATCATTCAGGCCTTTACAGCCATTGAAGCAGGACATTCTCCCCAAGCATGGTTGGATACCATAAAAAGCTAAAATGTTATGCTCAGGATGCGAGGCTAAGCACTGCACTCAAGGTCAGCCGCTTTGGACCCAGAGAAGAGCATGTCTGATTGCATGCGGGTTGATACCCCAGGTCCCACCTCTGAGAAAAAGGTATCGGACAGGTCTGATGCTCTTTGGGTGGATGACACCTAAATGAACATCAGTACAAAGTCCCAATTTATTTCTAATATCAGAGATCAGACCTCTACTCTTGCCTGATGCGTCTAAAACAAAAAGGGGGAACTGTAGAGAGCTGCGTAATGCCGTGCCTGAAAGATGGAGCTGGTTTCCGCCTTCCACCTTCCCGATGGTGAGTGCTCTCTGTCACAAACAATTCCACATTTGGCTAAGGCTGAGGATCTGGCTTGCTTCCATGTATGTGGACCTATCTGCATTGCCCACGTGGCACGCCTGGGTTGGCTACCCAGAGGCTATTTAAGCTGTGGGCTGGCTTTCCCCAGGGTCCGAGGATTGTTCAAGGTTCCTGAATAAACTGCATTGAAAAAAAAAAAAAAAAAGAAATCAATCTGGCACTTTCTCAGACAATTAGGAATAGCACTACCTCAAGATCCAGCTATACCACTGCTAGGCATATATCCAAAAGATGCTCAAGTATACAACAAGGATATTTGCTCAAACATGTTTGTAGCAGCTTTATTTGTAATAGCCAGAACTTGGAAACATCCCAAATGCCCCTCAGTTGAGGAATGGATACAGAAATTGTGGTACATCTACACAATGGAATATTACTCAGCGATAAAAAAAAAAAAAAAAACAAGGAAATCATGAAATTTGCAGGTAAATGGTGGGAACTGGAAAAGATCATCTTGAGTGAGGTATCCCAGAAGCAGAAAAACACACAGGGTATATACTCACACATAAGTGGATACTAGACATATAATATAGAATAAACATACTAAAATCTGTACACCTGAGGAAGCTAATCAGGAACGAGGACTCTGGCTAAGATGCTCAATCTCCATTCAGAAAGGCAAAGAGGATGGACATCAGAGGAGGGATTAAACAGGGAATAGGACAGGAGCCTACCACAGAGGGCCTCTGAGAGACTCTACCCTGCAGCGTATCGAGGCAGATGTTGAGACTCATAGCCAAACTTGGGGCAGAGTACAGGGAATCTTATGAAAGAAGTGGGAGATAGTAAGACCTGGTCTCTGCAGGACCACTGGGCCCAAATTTTTGGCTTTGTTGATCTTGTAGAGCTCCTGTCTTTTCCAGGTCTTTCTATCCCCCCCCCCTTTTTTTTCATAAGATTCCCTGTACTCTGCCTAAAGTTTGGCTATGAGTCTCAGCATTTGCTTTGATACCCTTCTGGAGAGAGAGTCCTGTTCCCTGTCTTCTCCCACTTCTGATGTCTATTCTGTTTGCCCTTCTAAATGGGGATTAAGCATCTTCCCTAGGGTCCTCCTTGTTGTTTAACTTCTTTAGGACTGTAGATTTTATTATGTTTATCTTATATTATTTGGTTGACATCCACCTATAAGTGGGTATATACCATGTGATGTCTTTCTATTTCTGGGTTACCTCACTCAAGATCTTTTCTAGTTCCATCAATTTGCCTGCAAGTTTCATGATTTCCTTGTTTTTAGTTGCTGAGTAAAATTCCATTGTGTAGATGTACCACAATTTCTATATCCATTCCTCAGTTGAGGGGCATGTAGGCTGTTTCCAGATTCTGGGTATTATTAATAATCCCACCCTCCCTCTTCCCCACCCATGTCTCTCTCCCAGTCCACTGAAAAGAGAGGTCCTCCTCCCCTTCCCTCTGATCCTAGTCTATCAGGTCTCGTCAGGAGTAGCCTTCATTGTCTTCTTCTGTGGCCTGGTAGAGACCTGATAGGCTAGGATCAGATAGTACAGGAGGAGGACCGCCCCTATCAGCAGACTATGAGAGGGATATAGAGGGGAAGAAGGAGGGACAGTGGGATTAGGAGGAGATGAGGAAGGAGACTACAGCTGGGATACAAAGTGAATAAACTGTAAATAATAATAATAATAATTTTAAAAATCTGTCAGAGATTTTCTGTTTCAAAAGCAAGCCTAAATTTCTTACTGGAATTTCTGAAATTCTTTATATTTCTGCAAAACTGTTACTGTCTACCTTTCATGGACACCCATGTAAAGTTCAGGGGTCAAAGCAAGCTGGGTGTTTGCTTAGCATACCTACAACAATGAATCCTGATGCATTCATTCCTCCATATGTTGGAGTGAAAAGATTGGCAGCCAAACAGAACCTTCAAACACAAAAAAGTCACTCTTTAACTGAAGTTATCAATTGAGGAGTTTGTCTTCATGCTACTGCCTCCCTCCCTGGAGGAAAAGAAATTGCTCTTCCTTCCCAGAGGTTGCTGAGCCTCAGGAATATGAGTGTTGTCTTTCAAGGTCAGAGAATCAGATCCCCTTGAATTTATAAATTCATCAAAGATAGGTCTGGAGATCTCAATAGATGACACAGCTGTGTCTAAGCATCCATAGCTTTCGGTTCATCTTTTTAGCAGCCCCAGGCTTTCTGTCTCTAGTTGCTCAAAATATGAAATATTGACTTCTTGACAAAAACATATCAAGATGTTTAATAAGTGTGATTTTCTTTCCAGATTAATCTATTGTGATTTAAAGTACACAAATCAAAAATATATTCAAGAGAAATTACAAATAGCTGTAATCCTTTTAACAAAAAAATTTCTCATATATGTTGTTGAAGAATGACAAAAAGTTAAATTCATCAAAGATAAGTTTTCCTCTCCCACTGGAAGAACACTCTTCTACACAATCTGTGAGTAACATCTGCTGTAAGATGATTGTGCCCCACAACTTGAATAGTGACACCCTGACCTAACTGATCAATATGTAAAATCATTATACCCAATTGAGTAAAATGAGTAAATACTGGTCTCAATGGTCTTCATACAAGGACAACAAGAAACCGAGAGACAGGAATTAAATAAAGATACAGAGGGGCCATTTGAAGCCCATGAGGGGCTTGTTACAATTTTGCCATGTAGTCATCAGAAATAACTTGAGGTGTGAAAGTTCAGACTCTGGAACAAATGAGATAATGCTTCCATCTCACAGTCAGATGGCTAAGAATATCTTCTCAAGAGACAGCACATGCTGGCAAGAGTGTAGAGGAAGGAGACCACTCCTCATGATGGTTTTAAAAGACAAGGTTTTATGAAAGTCCCAGGATGGTTGTTAAATAGAAATAAACAGCAACTGAAGTTTGTAGGAACTTAAAAGAAAAGAGGAAGAGGTAAGGAATACATTTGCTGTTTACCCACTCATTCTTCTTTCTATCTCCTGAAATAGTAAATTACACGGCCCTATAAAGAGACGCACCATGGTAACTCATTATCTCACTCCTAGCATCATCATTCCTGTGTGTTTTAAGTGGCATTTTAAGTTTCTTATTCTGCATTTTAATGATAGAACCATGCATATTTCATGGTCATGATGCTTCTTACTTAGCATGAGTCATAGGAGATAGTTGCCAAAAGTAACTCAAAACTGACACCAGTATTTTTTTTTTACTTAATTATGAAATGGAAGATACTCTAAAATTGGCACACAGAGAGGACACGGTCACTTCCCAAGGGCAAGGAAGGACAGGAAAAGAAGACATTTACCAGTATAATCAGGAGTCACTTAGAGAGTCTCATCAAGAGCCCTGATGTGAGAAAGAAGAGAATAAACAAAATCTGATGCATCTGATAACATTGGTAAGAAGTAGGGAAAACTAGGAAACTACGAAAACTAACAGACTAGGATTGTGAAACCTATCAAAGTGAAAACAGATTGGCACAACTTTGTATTTGTTGTATTTTTTTATATAAATTATTAAATAAAATTATTGAACTTCTGCAGCTGAAATATATTAGATGTAAGTTGACTCATAAAATCTGGCATGACCATGCCATGTAATTCTGTGTCTGATTCCTGTTCATGTACTTCTTAAATGTCAAGAGAAATCAAAAGCAGAGATAGAACTGTGCAGTATAATGCCCTATACCCTGTTGGATCCCAAGTACTAAAACCTCACTAATTTGTTTGATGGTGAAGCAGGAATTCATTGTACAATGGAAAGCCTGTGAATTCTGGAAACCAGAGTTTCGAAATCACAAGTGAGAGGATGAACATTGGTGGGGTTCTCCAAATAAGCTGTCCTTGTTGGACTCTGTAGTGTGAGCATTACTATTAATGTAAAGTTTACAATAAAGAGATTTGTTATAAGAGACTACATGACAGAGGTTCTTAACCTATGGGTCTCGACCCCTTTCAGGAGTTAAGGGTTGCCTAAGACCATAGGCATATCAATTATCAATTATTATGATTCATAACCATTGTGAAATTACAATTATGAAGTGGCAACAAAAATGATGTTATGGCTGGGGGTCTCCACAGCGTGAGGAACTGCATTAAGGGACAGTGTTAGGAAGGTCTTGAACACTGCTACATGCCTGTTACTAGTTTCAGCAATCCTGGGAATCTCATTCTCGCACAGCTGGAGGGGCTGCACTGGCTTGTTTTGTATCAATGTGACCCAAGCTAGAGTTATCAAAGAAGAGGGACCTACAGGTAAGGAAATGTCTCCATAAGACTGGACTGT
The DNA here is from genome assembly GCF_030254825.1 of Meriones unguiculatus. Classification (NCBI taxonomy): domain Eukaryota; kingdom Metazoa; phylum Chordata; class Mammalia; order Rodentia; family Muridae; genus Meriones; species Meriones unguiculatus. Next base: position 66,751,699 of record NC_083364.1, on the reverse strand, counting down.
AGGCCAGTCTGTGGGGTACTGTCTTGACTGATTGATGAATGTAGGTCCACTTGGGGCAGGGGGTTCTGGGTGCTACCAGAAAGCAGACTGAGCAAGCCACAGGGATCAAGCCAGCAAGCAGCAGTCCTTCATGGCTTGCATTTTCATTACCACCTCCAGGTTCCTGCCCTGACTTCCCGCAGTTGGTGGAGGAAAGAGTAAGGTAAAATCAACGTTTCCTCCCCATGTTGGTTTTGGTCATGGTGGTTTTTGTTTGTTCATTTGTTGATGATGCTGCTGTTTTCTTCTCTCATATTACACATCTCAACCATAGTTTCCCCTCCCTCCACTCTTTCCAGCCTCCCCTCTCTTTTCCCCCAGATCAACTCCTCCTCTCTTTTCTCCCAGGCCTCCCAGGTATACCTACCAAATATGGCATAACAAGTTACAGTAAGACTAGGCACAAACACTCATATCAAGGCTGGACTGGAAAACCCAGTCCAGGAGGAAAAGGGTCCCAAAGGCAGAAGAAAGAATGAGAGACACCCCCACTCCCACTGTTAGGAGCCCCACAAAAGCACCAAGCTAAGCAACCATAACTTATTCTCAGAGGACCTAGTGCAGAGCCAGCACAGACAGGCTCTGTGGCTGTCACTTCAGTCTCTGCAAGCCCTGATGAACCCCAAATAATTGATTCTGTGGGCCATGATGTCCTGATGCTCTTATTGGTCATGGTATTTTATCACAGCAATAGAAACTCTATCCATGAAAGGAGCATACTGAAGTGTCCATTTACTCTGTACTGAGGAGACATATAGACTCAAGCCAAACTGTCCTTCACTGTGGTAAATTTATGTACTTTGTTTTTGTCATCTATTAGTAGGTCCAGAAACATGAGGACCACCTAGACTCTTGTTAGAAATCAGTTGCTGAGCCTTCCCACCAAAGAATCAAAATCTACGTTTTAACAATTTCCAGGTGACCTCGGAGCACACTAAAGTCTTATTCTACATTTACAGGAAAACTATTATTAATCATTTATTCTTCACATCAGATAACTTACTAGAAACTCAATGTCACTAGTAAGTGATAGCTGGTAAATTAACTGATGGAGTCTACTAAATGTGTATTTTAATACTGTAAAAAATGTTAATTCTTGTCTTACAATCATAAATATCACTAGTTCAGGGAAGACAGAAAAACTTGAATACTTAAAATGAATAATGAATTTTCCTAGGATGAGCATATAGCTGCTATAATAATATATTACCCTTTTATGACTAGCTATTACAAGAAACATATTCCAATTTAATTTTAAGGACTCTGTCTAATTGTATGATGAATTTGTTGAAATTTAGGCAGCAATAAATGAGTGAGACTACATAAACACATTAAAGCACAGTAAAGATACACACAACTGGAGTCCACAAGGAAAGCCCCCAATCATCATGTGAATGGAAAAGCAATTGGGTGAAGGGATGATGCTCATCATAAACTTAGCAGGTGCTTTCCAACGGAAGGGCACAGAAGCCAAGAGTCAGTGGTAGATTGTGATGGCATTAACTTCTCATATTATGACAGGTTCGTATTTTACCTTAAGTTCACTATAAGTGCTTTATTTCTATTGTCTCAAATGTTACCCCATAGTTAACACAGGAAACTTATTTACAAGCTTATTTTCAAAACTGAGTTAAAAAAAAAACAAAACAAAACAAAACAAAACAAAAAAACATGCTACTAATGTTACTAACGGTCCATGGCTACAAAGTGATAGATTTTTTTTTCAAATTATAACATAATTTATTTCGATAAGTAAATTTATAGTCTCATGATAATCCTTTGTCTGCTAAAATAATCTTTTTTTATTTTTATTTTTTTTATCAGTTACATTTTATTAACTTTGTATCCCAGCATGTCCCGATCCCTCATTCCCTCCCAGTCCCTCCCTCCCTCCCTCATCTCCACCGTGCCCCTTTCCAAGTCCACTGATAGGGGGGACCTCCTCCCCATTCATCTGATCCTGTTTTATCAGGTATCTTCAGGACTGGCTGCAAAGCCCTCCTCTGTGGCCTAACAGGACTGCTCCTTTTGTACTCTAATTCTAGAGTTACATCAAAATGATAAATGCTTCAAGATGGAAAGCAGGGACTTTCTTCCTACAAGAAAAGTCAAGAAGGTGAGTAGACTGGTCGTGGCTGGAAGACAAGAAGCAGCATGTGTAAAATCAGTGTTTGGACAAGCATGTGATTTTGGACATCATGAGTAATAAATCAGGATCCCAAATTGTGTATCTGGCAAAAATCACATGATAAGCATAAATGGGGAAGCCAATTCCTAACCACATTACCCAACTGACAATTTGTGTGATCTCAAACAGTGGCCTCCCTAAACCTCTATTTGAACATCCTTCAAACAGACCAAAAAGTGTTTGAAAGCACTCACTTGCATAGAATTATTTCATCAGCACTGTTTTAGTAGAGACCTTGACTTAAATAGCTAAATTACAAAAACATAATCAATTCGTATGAAGTGACGAAGTGACTCAATTTACAGTATAAGTTCCCACCAGGTCACATCTGACTGTGTCACAGTCTTAGCTGCTCTTTGTAGGACTCTCTACTACCTTTGTCTAAGAGACATTTTAACTGGGCTTCTGCCTTCTTATTTTCTGAATATTTGAACCAGGATTGATAAAAGGCGATGCTTGCTCAGAAGCCCTGAAAACACTAAATGGCTCCTTCTTTTCGTGTGGTTCCCTGTGCAGAGTGATGTATGTGGAAATACAGTTAGCGTGGGATAATTATAAGTCATGCAGTTGATGGCAGAAGCCTACTATTGTGACATTATTCTGAAGACAGTGTTTTCAAAGCATTTTCCTATAAAGCTAGTAAAAGTTAAATATAGAACTCTAGCTTGGTTCTACATAAATTATGGAGTTGGTCAGTCATGGAGACAAAATTACATTTAGAGTTCCCTCTGGCATTGTAAGAGGTGAAACTGAAAAGGGCATTCTCACAGCGTGTAACAGGTGCCCCAGATTCTTAATGCTGTTTTTCAAATTGAATCCAAGTCAGAAGTTTCGAAATGAGCCCCCAGAAGCTTGAGAGAATTGTGGCAGTTGGCTGATCGGTTTCCTATTTAGGGAGCACTGTGATTTGACAGTCTGGCTAATTAAAGAATGACTATATTTCCTGGAATCTAATGATTGTATTTCTTTGAGATCTAAACTCATAGTTGCATTTGATTTAATATCTTCTTGTCCTTCATTTTAGAAATATTCCATCCATTCCATCCATCCATTAAACTCACATCATAATTGACATTTCTTTTCATTTTCTATGAAGAAACAATTCATCTTCATCAATACAACATACATATGCTGGAAATATCTATTTTAATGATAATATTTAATATTTATCATATTTATGTTCAGGTTTTATTCATACTTTATTATTTAAGGAAACTAAATGTTACTCAAGCATTATTGAATACAGTGGTTCAGTCCTTGACTTACATTTGTTAGGTCAGTTTTTTTTAGGACTGAAATTAATTACAACATAGTTACAGTGTAGTCTTTGTCCACAAGTTCCAAAGCCAGCAGGACAATCAGTTTTAAATAAAGACCAAATAAAATCGTATTATAGCCTTCAGCCTGTCTCAAAAGAAAAACACAGTTTTGTACCATTTCACTTCTTGTTTTCTTTGTTTGAAGAATAAGTACATAGAAAAAAATAAGAAGGATTAAAAAGGTATAGCTTACTAAAAAATAGTTCATGAAAACATTTACATTCATTCTTGCAGTTTTCCCTATTAGAATAAACAACTCCTCTGAAAATGACTCCTAAAACACAGAGAGAAGAATAAGTGTAAGACTGAGGAATATACAGTGACCTAACATCAGTTGATCTAGTTCAGCTGCTCTCAACTATGGGTCACAACCCCTTTCCCAAACTACATCTCCAAAACCATTAACATTACAATTCATAACAATAGCAAAATTACAGTTATGAAGTAGAAACAAAAATAATTTTATGGTTGGGGCCACCACAGCATAAGGAACTGTATTAAAGGGTCACAGTATTAGGAAGTTTGAGAACCACTGATCTAGTCCAAAAAAAAGTAATTGGTGATCAGAATATTTTTGTTTTTTAAATCAGGTCGTATTAAATGGATAACAATTCATTTTCTGGCAAAAAATAAATTTAATATCATTTAATTTGTTAATTTTATTTACCCATTTCTTAATTTCCCTTCAGAATAGAAATTATATTTACATTTTAATGTTGAGCATTAAATATGCACCTAAAATCAGAGAGAATGCCATTCTTCTAGTAGAATGGGAACTCTACCTACTTGGAGATGGAAGCAGAAGTGATTGATAGTTTCAGTTTCCTCAATATCTAATCCCAGAAGAGTAAATCTCTGTGAATTTGTTCAGTTCACCTAATAGAAAAGTTGTTTTGTTGTGTTTTGCTTTTTTGTTTTTCTTGTAAAATTAGCACTGTGCCTTATAACATGCATGTGGCTATGAATACATTGGAAGGAATTATTTTAATATATTCACAAACCTGTTGGAATTACTATAATATTCTATTTTCTTTTTAAAATTTTATTTATTTATTTATGTATTTATTTATTTATTTATTCAACTTGTGTCACCACTGCAGTCCCCTCCCTCATTTCCTCCCAGTTCCACATGCCCTCCCTCTTCTCCCCCTATGCCCTTTCCCTAGTCCACTGATAGGGGAGGTCCTCCTCCCTTCTATCTGACTCTAGCCTTTCAGGTATCATCAAGGCTGGCTGCATCATCTTCCTCTGTGGCCTGGCAAGGTTGCACCCTCCAGGGGGAGGTAATCAAAGAGCCATCCACTGAGTTCATGTCAGAGACAGGCCCTGTACCCCTTACTGAGGAACCCACTTGGAAACTGAGCAGCCTATGGGCTTCCTCTGAGCAAGAGGGCAAAAAGAATATTCTATTTTCTTATCCTCCTAACTTTGTAAAAACACTGCAACTGCATAGCTGGGAATTTTTTTCTCACCCTTTCCTTTTTTTGAATACTTTCAACTCCAAAGAAATAACAAATAAATACATGAATTCTATAGACATCTACCTCTCATAGATCAAGGATTGGAAGGCAACCACATTGACTTATTTTTTTCTACTATATTTTAGCAATGTGATAGAACAGCAAAAGAGCATGCAGAGGGCACTAATTGCACAGAGCAGCAGATACTGATGAATTAAATATTCCAATCAATGCAGATATTATAGATCTGACTATCCTATTTCTGTAGCCTGTCTAGAATTCTGCAAAACATTTCTTATAATACAGAAGACTTCTTATGATAAAGGATGTTAACATGATAGATTAAGCTTGCAAAGTTTTACTTTAATTTACACCTTCTCTTGGCCACAAATGCACTGATGAAATGTAAGCCGAGTGTGCTACATCTTTCCAAACAGAAGCTTTAAATCTAACTTCATGATTCAACTCAGCCTCTTTATCATACCTGCCTTCTTCCACTGGAACAACCTAACCCAAATAGGTGGTGTTGCTTTAGCTTAGATGGTTGAGTAAGAAGACAAGTGTGACTGACTGCAGTCAACAAGATATAAATAATATGTGAGACAGCAAGAATACATGTTTGTTCTTGTAAGCCATTGGGATTTGGGAGTTGGTTTTCTATCATAGCAAAACTGACAGAATAAAGTGAAACCTAACACTGGAATTTTGCTGTTCAAAAAACTAGTATTAGACTGAAAGCTGTATTTGGCCATAATCAGGACACTATGGTGACTTGGAACATAGAGAATACATGTAACAAATTTGGGACTTTGAAGCAGAATATTACTAACATGGATTGTTTTCTTCTCTTAATTGCATACACTTAAAAATATTATCCCATTTGTAAGTAGACATAAAAGAAAAATTCACACTCTGAAAATAGTAGAGTTTAAAAATAGAAGTGCTTTTAATTTACCACGAGGAAAATATAAAAATAGAAATGCTTTGGGCCATTATAGCTAGTTGAGACAAATACTCAATATTACTAAAGTTCAGGAACACTAACTCTTACAATAGCCTCTGGTTATTTTAAGATATACATTAGATACGTGTATGTATAGTTGTAGGGAAAGAAGATACAGGTGTGGTTAATGATCCATGTCCCTTGATGATATCAGAGTGTTCTTTGCCATCTTTGTTTTAAAGATTTGCAATGTCCTCTAAAATCCCCAACTTCATTATCCCTGGGGAGTTGGCCAGGTTTCCAGAACCAGGTGTGATTTCTTCCTTGTTGAGCTGACCTTAGGTCCAATTAAAAGAGCTGTTGGTTACCTCTAAGATATAAGCGTCACTATTGCAGCTATAGATACAATTTCAAGCTGGTCATCATTGTCATTCACAACTGGGTAGGACTGTTGATGGTTTTTCTCCATTGGAAACTTGCTTAGCAGCTTCTGGCACTGTAAAAGTTGTTCTTCAAAGAGGATGTCTTTAAGTCATATCCAATTTGTGTGCTCTGGGTCTTGTGCATGGAGCCTTCAGTAGTAAGGACTTACCTCCCTCCTCTGGGACTCAGGAAATTTTTAAAAGTCTACTGCCATTTTCCTAAACCAATATATTACTAATTGCATTCAAAATATTTATCCTTATTATATCCTCAAAGAAGGGTAGCTCTCATCCCTCATCAAAGAAACTTCTTGTAAAAGTATCTTTTATTCATTGTCATCTCAGAGGCTTACTGCTTTCTAGCTCTTCCTAAATTCTGGCTAGCTGGTTCAACTCAGCTGTTCTGACTCAAAGTCTTTTCCAAGCTGACTGATTCAAAATGGCTTCTTTCTCAGATTCTGACTGAATTGCTCTGTGTGGCCTCAAACCAACTCTAGCGTCCTGTTCTAATCTTCAGGCTCCTTATTCTCTGGCCTCAACTGCCTCTACTGACCTGCACTGAAGTGCATGAACTTGACTGTACTTCCAAACTCTACTGTACTGTCTCCACAAACTCTACTGTATTCCTTCACTGCACTCTTTTCCTCCTGTGCTGTCTATACTATGTATTTGTCTGTCTTCCTGTACTGTGTGTCTTCTTTCTTCCTCTCTACTGTTGTCTCTTTACTCTCTTGAGTTGCCTCTCTTTCCTTTGTTCTTCTTATGAGAGTTGGGCATATCCCTTTCTGCCAAATCTTTCTCTGATTTATTACTTTGTCTGTCCCTCAACTAGACATCATTGTGTCTAGTTGAAGGATGTGTACTAAGTGCTTAGATGTGTATTAAGATCTTGTCTGTGTTCCAGACAGAGGAATTTAAGGTGTGTGGCATGTCTGCATTCCAGCCAATCACACAGACCTTTACTTTGGATGTGATCAGAGCTGTTGTGGTTGATTTTCCTACTGGCACTAAGCTCCTAGAATAAGACTCATGAGACTAATTTATATTTACAAATACCCAGGCTCTTCCCTGACTAGCTCATAATTTAAAATAAACCATTTATACTAATCTACATTTTGCCACATGGCTAGTTACCGCTACACAGGTACCATGTATCTTCCCAGGCAACTCCCGACACCTGCTCTCTCCAAAATTCCTTTCTGCCTACCAGATGTCTTGACCTCTATTCTACCCTTTCTTATGGGCCATAGGTATTTTATTGACAGATGTTGAATCCATATCATACACAAAATATTCTCTAACACAGAGCAGCCATGTTGGTGGATTAAAATTTCCCTAAAACATCTTTCCCACAGATGGAGACACTTAAAAAAACCACAACCAATCAAAATGTAGAGAAAGTGAAAGTGGGGTGGCCAGTCCCAATGACTACATCTACAGCACAACTCCTGAACTTAACCTCTGAAAACATCACAGAAAAAAGGACAGAAGACTATGTAAGAAAGTAGACCAAGAAGTCCAATGTGAGATGTTATATCCTTGATATTACAGGAAAACTTCAGTCATGATATTGCAAAAATGTGGCACCATACACAAGACTTGAACAAGTACATTAATAGACATGCTAACATGAATCTCTCAGAAAATCCTACCCATAGACAAAACACTACAAACAATTTAGAAATACTGAGAGTAGAAGAAATAGTCTTCCTCATCCTCATGTATGAACCCTCTAATTGGCTATCCAATATGGAGTGGTCAGTCTTGAAATTACATAGATACAGGAAACATTAAACAAACTGAACAAGTTGTTTTCATATATTTAGGAGCATACCCATGCATGCACTCATGTGTGAGTGAGTGTATGTATATGTATGTAACCATAACACAGAAAAGAAGTCATAATTTCAAGAGGGAACAGAGGACTGGGAAATACACTGGAAGGATTAGAGGGAGAAAAGGATGAAAATGATATCTCAATTAAAAATAAAATAATTTTAATAGATTTCCATTATCATCCCAGATGCCATCATCCCAGGGGCAAAAGTACTTATTGCTAGACTCTGAACTGATTTGGGGGTTCTCAGCTGATAAGGCAGAATTTACACCGGGAAATCTAATTATTCCTCTCAAGGATGTTTTATTCTTCAAAGTTTGAATCATCAGGAATCAGAAGAGGAAAGAAAGACAAAAGAAAGGAAGTAAGAAAGAAAAGAAGGAAAAAAGGAAGGAAGGAAGGAAGGAAGGAAGGAAGGAAGGAAGGAAGGAAGGAAGGAAGAAAAGAGTCCTCCTCAGAATAGATCTAAAAGCTTTTGAATCAAAATATCACATAATTATCACAATAATGAGCTAATCAAACAAATCCACCACATCAGGCTGTCCTTAAACTGTTTTTTTCCTAGTGTGTGTGTGTGTGTGTGTGTGTGTGTGTGTGTGTGTGTGTGTGTGGAGAGTTATATGTTGGTGTGGCACATCCACATGTGAAGGCCATAGGAGGACAACTGGTGTCTTCCTCCATTTCTTGCCACCTTATTTCCTTAGAGCAGGATCTGTCACTGATTCTAAGCATTTGGGATCCATCTGTCTTCCTCCTCCCTGCAATGCTGGGGTAATGGCAACAGCAGCCATGCCCAGCTTTTTATGAGAATTCTGAGGGCTTGAGCTCAATCCTCATGCTAGCACAGAAATTGCTCTCACCCATTGAGCCATCTATCCATTTCTCCTTATATATATTGTCATTTTCCCATTTGAATGGAATGTTTATTTGTAGTGTTTTACCTGGTATTCTCATATACAATTATGACATTAAATGCTGATTTTGTTTAGTGGCTTCATGAAACTGGATCATTTGCCTTTCTTCAAACAGTTTCTACAATGCAGAAACACTCTGGTTTCTATTCATTTACTTTGCCAAATTTACCAAGAAAAAGACTGCAAACATTTACCCTTGTCTTGTCATTACTGTAATACACATAATCACCTCAAAGGTGTTGCTTTTAGATTGCTGCATAAATGTAGAGTTAATGTGAAATCTGTGGCAGAATAAGTTGACTGTGTGCTACTTTGGGGTAATGTTTTTCATTTGTATGAAACAAATTTGGGACACCAAAATACCAATAAATATGAAGTATGTGTTCTTCAAAGAAAAGTTTTCCAAACAGTACTTAATGTATACATTAGAAAAGGAATGTATATATGAATTCATATACACACTCTTCACTTGAATTTAAAATGTACTAAACAGATAAGTATAATTATTTTAAGGGGTATGATGTAGACACTGTTTAAACAAATTAATGGCTTCTTTTTTTTTTTTTCAATGCAGTTTATTCAGGAACCTTGAACAATCATCTGACCCTGGGTAAAGCCAGCCCACTTTAAATAGCCTCTGGGTAGCCAACCTCAGCATGCCACGTGGGCAATGCAGATAGGTCCACATACATGGAAGCAAGCCAGATCCTCGGCCTTAGCCAAATGTGGAGTTGTTCGTGACAGAGAGCACTCACCATCGGGAAGGTGGAAGACGGAAACCAGCTCCATCTTTAAGGCGTGGCATTACGCAGCTCTCTACAGTTCCCCCTTTTTGTTTTAGACGCATCAGGCAAGAGTAGAGGTCTGATCTCTGATATTAGAAATAAATTGGGACTTTGTACTGATGTTCATTTAGGTGTCATCCACCCAAAGAGCATCAGACCCGTCTGATACCTTTTTCTCAGAGGCGGGCCCTGGGGCATCAACCCGCATGTAAACAGACATGCTCTTCTCTGGGTCCAAAGCGGCTGACCCTGAGTGCAGTGCTTAGCCTCGCATCCTGAGCGTAACATTTTGGCTTTTCATGGTAGCCAACCATGCTTGGGGAGACTGTCCTGCTTCAATGGCTGTAAAGGCCTGAATGGTCATGGCTGCATTACGCTGTTGTGAGACTTTAATCTTGCATATATACCACAGGCAAACCAAGGAGACCAACACCAGAAGGCCTGCTAATGCTCCCGTGCCCGCCCATTCTTTCAGATGATTCATGGCTGCAGCAATCCATGATGATAATCCTGTGGCTAGTCCTGCGTCCACTCTGGTAGAATTTACCATGACAATGGCCACTCTCAGCTGCTCCATAGTAGTATCGAATTCTCCAGTCCAATTACCTAAAATATAGCTAGACAATTGTTTAGACAGATTTGCAGCACAGGGAAAATTCTCATGTTGTATGCTAGTGACTCAAAGTCCAGCATACTTTCATTGACAGCCAAGTTGAGCTATTTGCCATAGGGTATCAATTTGCTCCTGCACGAGGTCAATCCTCTGATTGAACACCATCAAGCCTCCTTTTAGTTGAGCATTAATTCCTTTTTGTACATCTAAGGCATGAGCTACATTGGCTAAAAGGTTATTCAGGGTCTGAGCAGTCTGCCCATTATGACTCATGGCTAATGCCGCAGTGGTAGCTCCAACAGCCGCCAATGAGATGGCAGTAATAATGGCAGCTGTAGTTCCAAGATCCCTTTTCTGTCTGAAGAGAGTCATAGCATGAGGGGCATCAACGGGCACAGGCACCCAGAGAGGCATGCGAGTAACCAGCTAGTAAATTTACTAGCATTGCAGCATTGGGCAAAAAAGCAAGTATCATTACCACAATTACTTGGCTCTATCTGGCTAATAATGAATAAAAATGGGGAATATAGACAAACAGGTGTGGGCTTATAGGAAATATTATGAGAAGCCTTAACCCCCTCGTTGGAACATCCTGCATCAGTTCTAGAACTAGCAGTGGTGGTGTCCGAGGTCTGAGTAGGTTCAGGAGACCATTGCCCCCAGGGGCGAGACGTGCTCCATGTAAATTGACTAACTCCATGTTTTCCTCCACTTTTGAAAGTCATTTAAGGTTCTTAAATTATTTTTTCCCTTTTTTTTTAAATTTTTCATCAATTACACTTTATTCATTCTGCATCCCCCCATAAGCCCCTCCCTCCTCCCCTCCCAGTCCCACCCTCCCTTAATCCACACAAGAATAAGCAAGAATTTCATATATACATAAATACTGAATAATAGCAGATGTGTTGCATTCACAACTCAAGCAAATGTTTACTTGTGTTTTCTGCTTCAACAAATGCCATTCATGTCAACATTAATTGAGAAGGCAGTATTTCTTCTGCACATAATGCTTCCTTTTAAAAAGTCTTTACTTGTGCACTGAAAATTCTCTTTGGTCAGAGAAAGCGGAGTTGCACATTAAAAGGCAAATATCTCTCAATGGAAAAGAGTTGGCAAGGCCAACATGTTGATATATTTACCCATTGAGCTTGGGTAAATAGGCCAATGGCCATGTGAGCTTGCAGGACCCGCACTGAGCATTTTCTCCATCCAGTCCTGTTTCTGCCGGAGTAGATGGAATTTATGAAGGCAAGCAGGCTACAGGATCAGAATATATTTTCCCCAAGCTAACAGTTCTTGATTGTTGTTTTACCAGTGCATTGAAACTGTAATAATAAGTTTGGAAAACTATAGATTCCATTATACCATATTTCCTTTTGGTTCCACCTCTATAACTTTATTACATATTTCTCAATGTACCCTTTTGTCCTGGTTTCTATGCTTCACCATATGGAAAGAAATTCATGTAAACTGATTATCTGAGAGCTTCATTAGAAATCTTGCTTCATGTGACTGCTCAATAAACAAGAATAAACAAAGTATACGGCAAACAAAAAGGCTGCCAACTTTTCAATTTTTTCCTAACTCAAAAATTTCCCAACTCTTAATTATAATGGTTAATCATTCACTGATGCATATGTTAATTAAAATTCCAGTAAGAAATGTAGGTTCTGTCACTGGGGATGTTGGATTTACCATTGCATGCTACCTGAAAACATAATGACCAACAGATTACATTGAATTATATGTTGAATTAAATAATGTGAAATTCAATAAACATTTTCTTAAAGTTCTGTCATTATTACATCTGAATAATAACTCTTCCTTGCTAATGAACTGAACTTATTGGCTCTATCCTGTCATATTCTAAAAGCATCATTATTCCTGTCTGAGATGCAAATTACTAAATCTAACTACAAATATTAGATAATGTTAAACAACAAAAAATAGGATCAAGGTTTTCAGTAATAAGAGAGATAAAAGAAAACAGCTTTAGTTTTAAAGGAGAGGGTTCTTTTTTAAAGTAATGTTGTTTAAACATCAAGACAGACCTAGAGGAAGGAGCCAAGCACACTGCTGGGGGGAACTGTACAGTCAAGAGTCCCGCTGTGCGTGCAGCAGCCATGCTTTGAACATATTGAGTACATACATGGGCAATGCTAGAGACCAGCAGTCATCACTGTACTCTTACAGCTAACCCCACTGGAGTGTCCAAAGTGATACTATGTTTGAGAAACAATAGCTGAAAATGAAGGACTTATTTTAAAGGTTTTAAAACATAAAACCCGGATATCGGATATCTTCAAGGCCCTGTGAGTAATTCAAGGCCAAGCCACAGCATGTCGCTAGATTTTAAAAGCAAAATTGGATTTTATTTCACAAAGTCATCATTATATAAGTACCTGGGCTTTTATCTCTATAGAGCAGTTATATAAGACTCAAAAATCTAAAGGCAGATATGGATTTCACAGGAAGCACTTCAATAAAACACTAACTCTATTTCTAAAGGCATTTGTCCTCTTTTTTTATTATTATTACTATCTTTGTTCTCTGAGATATTGAACATTTGCACTTCTTTAGCACTCCTTTCCTTATGGGTCTCTTTCCTCTCCAAACTTGTCGTCTAGAAATCTCAGGGCCATTCTTCTCAGTGTTTTCCTGTGCCTTAGATTGCCCTCTAGTTCCTCTTCTAGTGTCTTTATCTGTAAAAATCAGGTGTATTCCTGAAGCTAATAATTTGAACTTAGCAGTTCAAATTAGTACAATTCAATCTACTTCTGAGTCAGTATAGAATCACTAACAATTTTTCTTTCAAAGACTGCATCAATCAGTTCTTTCAAATATCTGTCTTAGAAGCAGTAAATGAGACAGGAATTTGGACACTTCTGATTTATGATGACAACATTGTCAGAAGAAAGAGCATAAAGGAATCAGACAAAAGAAGGAAAAAGGCTGAGCAAGGGTGGGCTTTCCTCTGGAGTCTGATTCCATGGGGCCTATGCTTCAAGAATTTGACACAGGAATGGCCCATCTTTAGAGCTAGGAGCTCTCTTTCCACACCTCCCTATCTGTCACTGTTTTCTCCGGAAGAACACACATCATCCCGAACAAGGAAAGTCCTATACTGTCAAGAGCAATCTTCTATAGAAGGCAGCAGCTGTGAGTTATTAGTGACCAGTGGATGGATGCTTGAGTTCTTCAAAGGGCATCTGGGTGGAACAGCAAGCCTGTCCACCAACATATTCAAGTAAAGTTATTGATTATAACACAATGCCCTGCACTCAGAATTTTCTCAGTTGTATTAAAGAAATTCTTAGTTTAATAATGTCTTTAAAATCAATTGCTCTCAAGAACATACTTTTATTGTACAATCACAAAGTTATTTTTAACAAATGTTTGTAAAGATCTATTTTCACAATACTGTACCAAACATAAAAATGTCAACTACAGCCATAAATATCTTTGAAATTATATTTTGGATGTTATAGCATAAGTGAAGTAGAAGTTTCTTGTTTCTTTGAAAACTCAGTTGTGTCATGTGAATATTTTTTGTTTGAGTACCAAGTGTGGAAAGTAGCAATGTTTTTCCCCCTCGGAAAATAGCCCTGTAAAAGGATACATGATGTTGGTCAAACGGAAGCTACCTTGTACTTGGGGCATGGCTTTTGTGAGCTGGAAAACATCTCTGCCTGGACTCTGAAAGGGGACAAATAGAAGTCCACAGACAGTCACTTTCTGCATCTCTACGATCTGCAATGGCTCTGAACACTTTGCTGGTTTTTGAGAGAGAAACTTTCTAGAGAAGATACTTTGCTGCTTTGGCGGACTTTGTGCTGTTCGGACAGAGTCTCACAGCTTTCGCTGAGTGGTACTACTGCTCTTGCTATTACTTGGTGCTGCTGCTTCTGTGGCTTGCTGCTCTGCTATTTGACCGGACCACTGGTATTCTGCAGACTGACACTGGTAGATCCCCAAAGAACCCAAGGACCTTAATCAGCAGGAAGTAGATAAAAGAGGTCTACTGCCTTTTCCTTACTAATGTCCTACCTAAGGTCAGGAGGTTGGAAGGGAGATAGTGGCACTTAAAAACCTTAAATCTAAGGTTTAGAAAAATCGAAGCCTACCGCTAAGCTTTTTTCTGAATTTTGATTTTCAGGATATACAAATGTTATCTACGGGACTGGGAATGTAGTTAGGTGACAGTGACACATGGTCACACCATGTGACCACCACTTTAAAAAGAATTACATGTGTGCTCAAATGCAAATGTGCATATGTACATGCATTTGGACATAGGTACATGCATTTAGACAATCACACATACATACGATCTGATGTGAACATGAAATTTTTTGGTGCTTCCTTTGCAGCCATCAAGGCACTAGAGGAAGCCAACTAGAAGAGCTGAGAAGTTATTTTGTTGTGATGCAATATGAAAACAACTTGGGAAAATAAATTCTTCAACTCTTGCTTGCTCAGAGTTGCTCAGTTGCTAAAGAGCAACTCCTCTCATCGTGTCCAGTGATGTCCCAAGGCGAATTCTGTGAGCCATGGGGGCATGCCTGCTCAGAGACCTGCTGGGTCTCCTTGAGGCTGCTTTTGAAACAGTGGCCAGACGTGACGATAGATGTCCATGCATGTATGCACTATAGTGCTCCTCATCTTTCTTAGCCATGCTTCTTTCTTTCTTTTTTCTTACTGCCCTGCATTTGTTCTCATATGAAGTATATGTTTCTCTTTGACGCAGATTATGCTTTCTCCACAATCAGTATCAGAATTAAGTTGGTGCACTGTTTCAATCACTGAGAAATGTTTACTTCATATAAAAAAGTCCTATGGCTTTTCCAAATATCCAGCTTTTATGGAAACACATACATAGTGTATGGGCATAGATTTATAGAGATAGACATAGGTGATATGTCTGTCACAGACATAGACTGGAGTTATCCCACACAGGAAGATAATGCTTACATCAGAAACCCAATACCCGGAATTGGATAGCTCCTTTAGAACTTTTAATTGAGGGATCTTAGAGACCCTAACAAAATACTATAGTTTTGAGATTGTTCTTGGTAGCATGCCATAACTTGAAAGCAAGATTCTGTGGTTGACACCACCCAATTTAGGTAAATCAAACTGGTTCTGAGCCAAAAGCATCATCCCTGGTATTTAGCTCTCACGGTGTATGAAGGTGCTACTATACAAGCTGCCTGAAGAGAAAAATTATCAACAATTCCACGTAGCTGTAAATTCCAAGACCTACGGTAATGGACAGCCTGGCAAGATATGTCCAATGAAGCAATAATATTTCAAGGGTCCACTCAGTAGGAGAAAATTCATGTCTTTTACTGTAAACCTAGCCAAGACTATATGGTTGGATAGATCAATGACCCTTGAGGATACTTTTCTTTATCCGTAGATACTACTATAGACAATCACAGTTAGTCAGAGTGCACAGAATAAGTGACTGTGGAGTGTCCATCCCCAAATGAGAAAGCTATATCACAATGCCATTCCTGAACTGTGGGTCCAGGGAATGCTATGAGAGGATGGGGGGAAGAAAGAGTGTGAGATCTAGAGGACTGAGAAGACTTCTTCACAATAGTGTCTTCTGGATGTGATAGGAAGCTATCAACAACTGTAGTTACCTGCAAATAACCTACACAAGACTATAGCAGTCAATAGTCCAGCATGAAGAGAGAAAGGGCTCGCAAGGCTCCACTAGTTGAGGAGCTTTAGGCAGTTGATGGGTGCTGAGGGAAGGAATCTGTTTAGGCATGAGCCCCTTGATAGTGGTCATGCCCAAGTGGGCAGCCCTAAACAGATACATATAGGCAGAATGAAATGGACTCCCTCCCCTCCCTTTCATATGTTTGTGTGAATATACTTATAAAAAAGGAAGATGTGGCTGTGAGAAGGGGATATGGAAAGAAGTAGAAGAGGGAAGGGAGGGATGTTATGATAAAAATACATAATATTCATGAATTGAAATTCCCCCCCAAAAAATTAAGTTGGCCACTCCAAATGGAGCAAACAACTAAATGCTGTGCTCAAAAGTTGTATCTTTGAATCAGTTTCCTGTCTCCTTGTGACTGAAAACAGTTATTAACCGATTTTAATCTGTGACTAACTCTGAGAGGCTCTATTTCCTGAGACTAAAGCTGAGCTGCACAGTCCCATGGTATAATTCTTCATAGATCACATCTTGCCAAACTAGTTAAAAAAAGTTTACTGGAGAACTTCTTCATACATGCCGTTCAGACACAACTCAGAAAGACTCAATAGTCATTCACTCTTTCAGTAGTAATCCCATTACAGTTGGCATCTATTGCACAATATTTTCCATAATCTTTCTATTTCCTAGTGTGTTTTTCTTAATTGTGTTTTGTCATGGGACCCCAAGGGTAAATATATTGAAGGTAGGTATTCTGTGACATATAGAAATGTGAAATAATACATATGCTCAGAAATTTTCTTTAAATTAAATAAAATAAAAGCAAGTCTAATTTATTTTTTCCAATTTTTCTAAGATCTTTCCATATATATCAGCAATACCTTTAATAAACTATAAAAACAAAATAAAATATTCATCTAATGAATTATCTTCTAAATGTCTTTAACATCAAAAAATGCCATCTTTTTATGTCATTGAAAGGGTTAGACTAACTTTGTAACCTATATGTCTTCTAAAGCCTATAGTTTTGAGTTTTAGGTCCAGGTTAAGCTAAAGCCTCTTAGTACCTTTCCAGAGAGTGAAGGAATCTGACCCTATCTGTGAGGACAGATATAAAAAAAAGGGCAAGCAAGCAATGACCTTCACTCAGCAAAAGAAGGACCAGACCCTTGTCCTTGAGATAGCGTTTCTTAGCAAGGAACCTAGACTTCTTCTGAGTAGCTTTTGACCTCCAGCCAAAAATCTGTAGCCCCTAATCTTCAAGGATGAGCTAACCACCCCCACCTTCAATTGCAGCTGCATCCACACTTGGCAGGACTGGCCAAGCTTGAACACCTAAGACTAACCAATTATCTTACTTTATAACTTCTTCATCCAATCCTAAATTGCCAAAACTGCAACTTCAAATTTCCCGCAATTTTTCTTTTAAAAACCTAAAGGCCTTTGTCTCCCGGTGCCACTCTTTGCTGACCGGCAGGGGTGACCCCGTTGTACAATGGTTAATAAACCTCTTGCTTTTGCAACGAGTCTTGGTCTGGGGGGGAGTTTCTGGGAAGGGCGCGATTGAACTCCTGAGCTGTGAGACCCCAGGTCTTACATCATCAATGAGCAATGCATAATTTCTCTACTGAACTAATGTCATAAGCAGATAAAACAAGAAGTAACATGATTGGCAAACAAAACAAAATTTTGTCATTCTTAACTTCAAATAAATTTTAAGTTACAACTGTAATTATCAGCTCAAATTTACATTATAATCTAATCCCCCGGGCTGGAGAGATGGATCAGCCATTAAAGGTTAGACTCACAACCATAAGTATAATCTAATTCCCCTATATTGAAAACTAGCAAAATTTAATTATGTATGAATTGTAAACTTTTTGCACTATGGAACGTTTCTATAGTAACATTTAATATCATGTTATATATAGTGAAAATTCTACATTCATTGTTATATTACAAATGATTTTCTGAAAATCACCTTGTTTTCACTTTTTATATTTTGTATATTCAAAGTGATACACTTTAGTCAAATTTATTTTATAATCTGGATAATATTTAATGGAATTAATATACCATTTTTAACCTGTTTCTTTACGTATAGGCACATAGTTGCTTCAAGTTTGCTCTATTTCAAGAAA
Source organism: Meriones unguiculatus (assembly GCF_030254825.1). Lineage (NCBI taxonomy): Eukaryota > Metazoa > Chordata > Mammalia > Rodentia > Muridae > Meriones > Meriones unguiculatus. The sequence continues at coordinate 66,733,364 of NC_083364.1, read as the reverse complement.
GAATGCTGTAATCATCAATAAATTCATAATTGTAAAATTTATTTATTTTTTATTAATTAGCTCATTCACTTTGTATCCTAGCTATAGCCTCCTACTTCGTCCCCTCCTGCTCTCACCCTCCCTCTCTCTTCTCCTCCCATGCCCCTCTCCCAGTCCACTGATAGGGGATGTCTTCCTCTCCTTCCCTCTGACCCTAGACTATCAGATCTCATCAGGACTGGTTGCATTGTCTTCCTCTATGGCCTGGAAAGGCTGCTCTCCACTCAGAGGAAGGTGATCAAAGAGCGGGCCACCAAGTTCAAATCAGAAATAGTCCCTGTTCCTCTTACTAGGGAACCCATTTGGAGACTGAGTATGGGCTACATCTGTGCAGAGCTTCTAGGTTATATCCATGAATAGTCCTTGGTTGGAGTATCAGTCTCAGAAAAGATCCTTGTGCCCAGATTTTTTGGTACTGTTGCTTCCTTTGTGGAGCTCCTGTCCTTCCCAGGTCTCTCTCTCTCCCTCCTTTTTTTTATAGGATTCCTTGCACTCTGCCCAAAGTTTGGCTTGAGTCTCACCATCTGCTTTGATACCCTGCAGGGTAGAGTGTTTCAGAGTCCCTCTATGGTAGGCTCCTTTCCTGTTCCCTGGTTTCTCCCTCTTTGTATGTCTGTCCCATTTGCCTTTCTGAGTGAGGACTGAGCATCTTACCCAGGGTCCTCCTTCTTGTTTAGCTCCTTTAGGTGTACATATTTTAGTATGATGATCCTATATTATGTGTCTAATGTCCACTTATAAGTGAGGATATGCCATGTGTGTCTTTCTGCTTCTACCTCACTCAAGATGATCATTTTTAGTTCCCACCATCTGCCTACATGGATTATATCTTGTTAAATCTAGAGTGCTAAGACATGTTTTGTGTGTGTTTTCCTCTCAGTCATTACCAAGTTGTTTTCCAATTTCCTCCTAGAGTTAAAAAGCATATTCAAAAGCCAGATCATTAAATCACAGTATTTAATATTTTATTTATAGGATCTAATAGTATGAAGTAATTTTAATATCATTGACACCATTATTTATACTTATGTAACCTTTTATAAACCATCAGATTATTTTTAATGTAATTAATGTGGTGATGACTTAATCATTAGCAGAAATAATTATTTCTGTGTATTTTTAGTCTCCTTCATTTACATATAAATATTTGCTAAATTAATAATGGCAGGCATTCCAATAGCTAAAATGTTTCATTTGACACTTTCTAAACTCACCTGGTCAAAAATTAAAACAACTCTAAAAATTCTGTTGTTTATGGAGTGCCTTTTTTTAATTATATTTTTATTTTTATATTAATTACAATTTATTTACTTTGTATCCCAGCTGTAGCCCCCTTCCTCATTCCCTCTCAATCCCACCCTCCCTTCCTCATCTCCTCTCATTCCTCTCTCTAAGTCCACTGATAGGGGAGGTCCTCCTCTCCTTCCATCTGACCCTAGCTTATCAGGTCTCTTCAGGACTGGCTGCAATGTCCTCCTCTGTGGCCTAGCAAGGCTGCTCCTCCCTCAAGGTGGGGAAGGGAAGGAGGTCAAAGAGCCAGCCATTGAGTTCATATCAGAGACAGTCCCTGTTCCCCTTACTAGAGAACCCATTTGGATATTGAGCTCCCATGGGCTACATCTGTACAGGGGTTTTAGGTTATATTCATGCATGGTCCTTGGTTAGAGAAACAATCTCAGAAAAGACTCCTGTGCCCACATATATTTGGTCCTTGTGGATGGAACTTCTTAAAACTAATTTAAATCAAATAAATGTATTGAAAGAAATATAGAATATATATAATTTTACTTAGATAAAGTTAAGTTTAATTATTATGCTTTCAAAAATTCATTTTTTTTCTTCAGTTAAAAAGATAACTGTGGTGTATGGATTTCTCTTCTAGAATCCAGGATATTTTCTCTTTTATTGCTGATTAGAAGATTATTTTGCTGTAACAATTGACCACAAAGTAAATTATAAAGCTCAGTTGGTTTATAATCTTTATACTATATTTCATTACTAGCATTGTCTTTTTGGTTGTTTTTCCAGCTGTTTTCAGTTGTTTTTTGGGGGGAAAGGGTTTATTTAGCACAAGCTAGACTTCAGCTTGAGTTCCTTCTGCTTCTGTCTGCTGAAGTTCTTACATATGAGCCACCATGTCCCGCTTACCATTATCACTTAACACTATCATTTATCATCAGTCAACATAATAAAGTGTATCTCACACTCTACAAACCGTGTTAGCTAGATACTACAAACTGTACCAGGCTGCACTTACCAGGTGACACTGTGTCCTTTTTCACATGCCTCATACAATACATTATGATTTCCTGATCACTGACCAGGTATCAGTATCTAACATCTGTCCCCTTGAACAGCAGAAGAGTTGGATTTCTTTGACACAGCTGGGTAGAAGGAAGACAATATGGTGTCCAGGGTTTCTTCACATCAGTTTTTTCTCTGTGCGGAAGTCATGTGTTCCATAAGATGTGGTTATGATGAAGCCAGGCCATAGGAAAATGATGGGCAAAATAGTGAGTAGTGATAGACTTCCCATCAGCCCATTCTGGGGCCAACCCTGTGAGTGAGAAAGTCTTTAGAGAGTTCCAGTCTTGGCCATAAATTCATTTACAGAATTTACAGTCTCCCAAGCCCCAATATTAAAGCAAGAACTAAATCACCCTGCCGTGTTCTATTCAAATTCCTGACCAGTGAATGGATAAGCGTCATAGAGATTGTTTAAGCTGTTACATTTTAGATTAAGTAATTTGCTATCACAATAATTGAAAATAATGATGTCTTTAAAGTATGTATAATATTTTTGCTGAGATGGATTATGAATCTTATTAAGTCAATGTGTAATTACTGTTTCTTAAAAGCCTTTATTATCTGCTAAACTAAAGCCGACACAGTGAATGGCTTCTAGACATGTTATGATTATAAATGTCCCCATTGCCTTTATGAAACTATTCCTTCTAATAGAATTTTAGGGGAATGAATGTTTGCTTATCAAAAAACTTTCCTATATATCTTTCATATAATTTTATATTCCATTCAGAAACCCACAATTCTGTCAGTACAAAAGGTCAAAATTTTCTAAAATAGTTAACACCGTTAACTTCTGAGCAGTTTTAAATATACCAAGGCTGTACCTGGGATTAGATGATTCTTGTTCAAATTACCACTTAGGAAAGAAAAATAATCACTAAAAGCCTGTTCTTTCTAATAAAGTACATTTACCACATGGATTTTTTTATCCTATCTCAAAAGATAGGTTTAAGTGCACTTTTAGTCACAACTACGCAAATGCTATTTAATTATGATATATTTGTATGTTCATGATCACCTCCAACATTAAGCACACTTTCACCCCTTTGTCCATGGAGAATTTATAATGACATGTGATAAAGTTTCCAAAAAGATTGGTATGGAAATGATACTTGCTTTTACCCTCTTTGATATGAGCAGTACTTTCCTGAGATTGTATAACCTTAACATTAATAAGCATTTTTTCAGTTTTATTGGCTCTGTTGGTCTCCTTGTGGAGCTCCTGTCCCCTCAAGGTCTTTCTATCTCCCCTTTCTTTCATAAGATTACCTGTACTCTGCCCAAAATTTGGCTATGAGTCTCAGCCTCTGCTTCGAAACCCTGATCAGTAGGGTCTTTCAGAGGCTGACTGTGGTAGGCTCTTGTCCTGTTCCCTGTCTTCTTCTGTTTCCAATGTCTATATCATTTGTCCTTCTGAATGAGGATTGAGCATCTTCCCTAGGGTCTTCGTTGTTGTTTAGCTTCTTTAGGAGTATAGATTTTAGTGTGTTTATCCTAATAGCCACTTATGAGTGAGTATATGCCATGTGTCTTTCTGCTTCTGGTTTACCTCACTCAAGATGGACCCTGCAGAGACTGATACCCCAACCAAGGACCATGGATGGAGAGGACCTAAAACTCTGGCTCAGCTGTAGCCCATAGATTCAGTCTCTAAGTGGGTTTCCTAATAAAGGGAGAAGAGGCTTTCTTTGGCATAAACTCAGTGACAGGCTCTCTGATCACCTCCACCTGGGGGGCTGGGCAGTGCAGTCTTGCCAGGCCACAGAAGAAGATAATGCAACAAGTCCTGATGAGACCTGATAGGCTAGGGTCAAACAGAAAGGGAGGAATACCTCACCTGTCAGTGGACTAGGGAGGAGGCATGGGGGGAGAAGGGGAAGGGAGGATAGGCTTGGGAGGAGACAGGGAGAGGGACACAAATTGAATAAATTGTAATAAATAATAAAATAATAATAATAATTTTAAAATAAGATTTCTATTGCAACTCCCCTATTTCAACACACCTGCATATTCCTGCTTTATGAAAATTCTGTAAACTAACTTCCTATGTCTACTGTTGCCTCACCAATTCCATATCTATCAAAAGGCTGGCACTTTCAAGACAAGGGACTAATGATCAATCTTGCTTCCATGTTAAGCTTTTCAAGAAAATCCTCTTTAAAACACCCAATTTTTTTCTGAACACCTTCACATCTGACTTCAGTGAGGCCCTTCTACCCAATACCAAGGTATTACAGCTAAACTTGCCATCTCTTTTCAAACGTAATCCACGTTGCTTCTTCATGTTGTCTTTCATGATTGCTTCTGTCTTTCCTTAAGTTCAGCTCTCAAACATCCTGATCTGTGCTTTTTTTCCCATCGTTTGTGTTTGCAACTGAAATGTGTTTCCAGGGATCCTCACGTCTTGATCTAGCCCAGCCCTATTTTCACCCATTATCATGTTCCTCTTACCTACCTCTTCTCCTTACTATGTGAAGCTACACTATTGACTTATTCATTTCCTGTTTTCTAGTTACTTCTAGAGGAAGCAAGCTATACGTGCTTTCCTTTTGCCTAGTCACCAACCATTTCAATGAATGATCTTAAATTTAAGAAAAGACTTATTGTGAACAGAAGTGATAGGGGTGGACCACACTATGGTGAAAACATCTGAATTAGCATGAAGACCAGATGGAGCTGTAATGACGGCTGCAGTGTAAGGAAGTAAATATTTTCTTCCCAGACTGAGAACTAAAACTGGACTGCAAATTGGACTGAACTGACTAGGACAAAAGGCGAGACAGAAGATAAAATAAAACACTTCAAAATCGCACTCTATGAAAGGCAGCGTGAGAACACTAAGGAATGAGGCTGAGCTGGGACTCAAGATTCAAGGCAGCAACAGCCTGTGCGGTACACAAGGCCCTTCCTCCTTGACAGCTTCAGCAAAGATGGGGATACAAAACAAAGCCATATGTAGGATGTATTTTTATTTGCTTTACATTTTAAATCTATTTTCATATACTTATTATGCATGTGCTGTTTTATGCCAGTCACTCAAACATTTCAGCATGATGGTTTCTGTATATTTAAAGAGCTCCTGGTCATGAAAAATTTCTCTTCACTCCTCAACTTCATCCACCAGCATCAAAGGAACCATGTTTTGAAGGGTACAGAAGGGAAACGCCAAGTAATACCAGTGAATTTTTATTCTGAGCCTGCATAAACAAAGTGAGACATCCATTTTAAATTTATAAATCTTAATTTTTTAGGTAACATAAAAATGAGTACTAGTTTATTCAAATACCATCTGGATTTTCTACTTTGCAGAAGATAACACTTTAACTCTCACTGTGGCCTTAGAGTCACAGTAGTTTTAATATTCAATACTCTTAATGTATTAGTTCCCTAATAGGTGCTATAATAAATTGCTACAATTTGATTGCTTGAAACAACAAAAATTTCTTTTCCCAATTCTGTGGAGACCAGAAGTCTGTAAATAAGACACTGTTGGGGTGAAGAGATGACTCAATGTTTGGGGCCACTGGTTGTTCTTACAGAGGGCCCAGGTTCAATTCTCTGCACCCACACAACAGCTCACAACTGTCTGTAGCTCTAGCCGGGCAATGGTGGCTCAGGCCTTTAATCCCAGCAGAGGAAGGCAGATCGCTGTGAGTTTGGGGCCAGCGTGGTCCACAGAGTGAGTTTCAGGGCAGCTAGAGCTAAAACAGAGAAACTTTGCCTTAAAAAAACCAAAATGATGGTGGCAACAACAAAAACAGTAACTTCAGTTCCAGGTAACACAACCCTCACACAAACATATATGCAGGCAAAACAGAAATACACATAAAAATAAATTATGAAAAATGATAAGCTACTGTCAGGGCTAGACTACCTTTGGAGGATGTGGTGAGAATCCTGGTTTCTTTCATTTTTTAAATGTATTTGTTCACTTTACATCCAGGTCAAAGCCCCCTTCCTCCTCTCCTCGTTCCACTCTCCTCCTCCTTTCCCTTCTAGGAGGTGATCACTTTCATCTTGTGAGTGTCCATATTCCTTGACTTGAGGCTACAATAGTTTGATGTGTGCCTTCTCTTCTAGGTGTCCCCTGTAAAGACTATTGTCATTGCATTTATGTTCTAGATAGACAATCTAAAATTGCCTTATGCTGTTAATTCAAATACAAATCTCTTTTTTTATTTTTTAGTTTTTTTATTAATTATACTTTATTCACTTTGTATCCCCCCATAAGCCCCTCTCTCCTCCCCTCCCCATCTCACCCTCCCATTCCCTTCTTCATGCGTGTCCCTCCCCAAGTCCACTGATAAGGGAGGTCCTCCTCTCCTTCCTTCTGATCTTAGCCTATCAGGTCTCATCAGGAGTGGCTGCATTGTCATCTTCTGTGGCCTGGTAAGGCTGCTCCCCCCTCAGGGGGAGGTGATCAAAGAGCAGGCCAATCAGATCATGTCAGAAGCAGTCCCTCTTCCCATTACTATGTAACCCACTTGGACAGTGAATTGCCATGGGCTACATCTGTGCAGGCATTCTAGTTAGCTCCATGCCTGGTACCCGGTTGGAATATGAGTCTCTGGGAAGACCCCTGTGTTCAAATTTCTGGTTCTGTTGCTCTCCTTGTGGAGTTCCTGTCCTCTCCAGATCTTACTATTTCCTACTTCTTACATAAGATTCCATGCACACTGCCCAACAGTTGGCCATAAGTCTCAGCATCTGCTTTGATAGTCTGCAGGGCAGAGCCTTTCAGAGGCCCTCTGTGGTGGGTTTCTAGCTTGTTTCCTCTTTTCTTCTTCTTCTGATGAAGCCCCTCTTTTACAGATGCGTTCCACAAATAACGACCTGTACATAGGTGGTCAAAAATGGATATTATCAATCAATAATTACCTTTCTAAAAAAAAGTAATGAACAAGTAAAATTAAAATAGGGAAACTGTAAAACTCATATTACGAAGTCAATTCCAGATTACTAGAAGTGGAATTCCACATGATTAAATATTTGGTGCAAATAATGAATTGAGATAATAGAATATGAATTGTGACAGTAGTTAAGCCAATTTGAGTATAATTTGTCAAGTGTGTCCTTAGGTCAGTTAAGGTTTTGATGGGTTTTGTCTCAGTTTATAGTACCAGATATGTTTTTTTTTTCTTGTGTGAAGCATACTGCCAGTATGATCACAAAGCCATTGATTACCTCTAATACAGTTATGCAACTGTTGCAGAATTGGGCCTATCTCAACTGGAATTGTAGCAAGGATGACCTTTAGCTGAGTGAGATGGTTGAGTTTTCCCCACAACAGCCTGCATAGCACCTTACAGCAGTATGAATGCTAATCAATGGGTATTGACTTTCCTGCTCATTTCCAACTTGATTTCTCTTCGTCTGTGAAAAATATGAGAACCGGGTATAGTACCACAAAACATGACCATCTAGATACAGCTCAGCTACTGCAATCCCAGCAATACATACCTGTACAAGTTTGTGTCTTCAACATTCCATCAGTGATGGAGGAACAAAACAAGGTGCATCCATTCCTTCCTGACTGTTAAGGATTTCAAAATCCTACAAGGAATCAGATTACAGTACACCATTCCTATGCCAAGTATCTTCAGTGCTTCTGAGTCCTTTTCTTTCACTTTCCGACGTAATTATTTGGGACTTTCGCATCATACGCCCAATCTTTAACAGTAACCACTATGGGATGAGGTATCATAATTTTCAATCGTGTAGCTGCTGGAAAACTAGTTGGAGAGAAACAGAGATTCAGAGAGAAAGGAAGTTACTATAACCATATATATATATATATATATATATATATATATATATGAACTCTTCAGAAACCAGACCAACACCCCCCCACAAACACAAAGATTATAGTGGAAGAGGAAGATTAAGAAAACTAATTAGGAGATGAACATGAGGGCCTTCATGCAACAGAAGTGTATTTATCAAGATAGCAATAAAAACAGTGGGGAAAACAAAAGTAGTTCAATGTCTATGGCTAAATAGTTACGACAGATTCATCTTGCAGAACTTTAAAATCCATTCATACTGAAAAGAAATATATCATCAAGATGTGAAAGTATAAAGCCGGTCATGAAGTCGGTGCTGCCTTGAGCTTTGTTTATACCTCTCTTTGAGCCACAACTATTATCTTTTATTTATCTGAATAATTTGAAAGCTAATTAAGACATAAATGTATTTATCCTTTTAAAGGATTTTATAAATGGCACACTTCATAAAAATAAATAAAAAAAATAAAAAAAAACAGGGCAGTTCTGGAGCTAGGGGCCATGTTGATGACTGTGGTTCTTGCTGCCCCCAAGGACCATGTTTGGGTCCAAGGTCCTGCTATACTCAGGGGTGGTGTTGATACCTGTGGCCCTTGATACTCCAGAAAGCCATGGAGATACCTCTGGTCAGTGGTGCCACCTGACGCCATGCTGATGTCCATGGACCCGGCTAATGCTGGGACCATATTGGTGTCTGAGTTGTATGTTGACCTGGAGGCCATGCTGACCCCTTGGTCTGTGCTGTTGTGGAGGGCTACAATGGTATCTGTGGCCCGTGCTATGGTAGAGGGCCTTGTTGATGTCTGTAATCTGTACTGCCTCTGGGGGATCTTGCTGCAATCCATGGCATAGGGTATATACTGACTCTGGAGGCCATGTCCGTGTCCCTGCTGTCTCCAGAAACCATGTGGAAGTCCACGACCCATGTTCCCACTGACTATAAAGAACAAGGACGCTATTTTTGCAGTGGTATCAATGACTGAAGACTCAACAGCTTAGAAACAGGGACATAGCTTCTGTGGCATCCCCTACCCTTACCCCTTATGCCCACCTCAAAAAAGTAACAGCCTAAAATGAAAGCCGTTGAGGAGAACTCTTAAAAACTGTGATAAGGATGCTGAAGCGTAGCTCTCCAGAACTGATGGCTTCTGGCATGTTAGGAAGGACTCCGTTTTCTTTAAGGGGCTGGGCACCAGGACTTTGACGATGCTGCAGTGAGTACATGGGCCATACAAATTGAACTTGATTTTTCCTCTTCCTTTGATTCTTTTTGGGAGGAGTCACAAGCCTGGTGAGGCAGATTTCGGAAGACTGGGAAATAAGTGTGATTGGGCATATGATGCGAAAGTCCCAAATAATTACGTCGGGAAGTGAAAGAAAAGGACTCAGAAGCACTGAAGATACTTGGCATAGGAATGGTGTACTGTAATCTGATTCCTTGTAGGATTTTGAAATCCTTAATAAATCTGAAACGTTTCAAAGTATGAAATGTTTATGAATTTTAATATTGTTTTAGAATATATTGTGTGTGCACTCTTGTTCATGTGCATATATGTGTGTGAGCATGCCTACACACATATGTGGAGGCCTCTGGTGTTGTTCCTTATAAAACTTCTGTCCTGTTACTTATTTTTGAGGTAGGATCTCTCTCTGGGACGTGAGACTGGCTGATGAGGTTACGATGGCTAGTCAGGAAGCTCAGGATCTAAACATTTCTACTGCTCCTATGCTGGAATTAGAGACTGTACCACAGTGCACAGCTTTTTTACATGAATTCCGGGGTCAAAAGTCAGATGCCCATTGCAACATTTTTACTAGTTGAACTGCTTTCCCAGCCCAAGGATGTATTTTCTTTTAATTTGTCCAGAAAATTTTAAGAGTCTCTTCCCAATGGTCTTGATTTTAGAGAAAGAAACCAAATTTGAAAAAAAAAATGTGGAAGTTGTGCAAAAGCAGCTGAATGTCTTCTCTTAAAAATTTCTTACACATACATGACAGACAGAGAGACAGAAATAGAGATTACTCTAGTTCCTTTATCATTTGCTTCCAGGGCACAGCACTTCAAAAGCCTCAGTATAAAGAATGTATTAAACCCACAGTTCAAACAAGTTACCTCTGTCAGAAATAATTCAACATGAAAATACTCTTCTGTGGATCCACCTCACACACAGGCTTTTTCCTTTCGTGCATGCTTGTGGATTCCGTTAAAGAGAGACCAAAATGTTACAAAAACAAAAACAAAACAACAACAAAAAAGATTTAAGGGAAGTTTTAAGGCTGACAAACCAGAAATGGAGAGGAGTTGATTTTGATATTTAAATTTTACTTGGTCCATGTTCCTGTCTTTTTGACAAACGTTTTCTATACACGGTGTTTTTCCTCTGCTTTTCTCAGAGCCCTGGCCAGGCTCCTGCTTCCTGTTGAAGACAAACAGGAACAACTGCCGAGTTAACGCCTAGCAGTGTGCACACAGAGGAAACTCTTCAAGGCATCTGAGTATTCCCTCATTTATACTAAAATAGTTCATTTTCTGAGTTTAAGTGAGAAGCCAAATGAATCTAAATCGTGTGGGATCCTAGGAAACTTACATTTTTTTCTCTTTTTCATTAAAAAAAAATACAGCTGCTCTTTTTGCTTATGTGGACACACAATAAATAAAAATAAAATAATAATAAAGATATATTCACATAATCTAAACACAGCAGATTGTGTTCAGTGTCTGTATAATTTAAAAATAATGGATATTTAATATATCTGTAAATGTAAGAAAATTATTTAGGTGTTACAAACAATACTAAATTATATATTTAGTTATTTTGTAATACATATGTGTGTGTATGTATATATATATATGTGTGTGTATACTTCTATACACATATATACTTCTATAGGGCTATGAACATATTTACATAACCATCTGCTGAGTTTTGGAATTATTATTGGTTTATAAAAACTAAGATTTTTTAAAATACTCAATTTATAAATTCATAAAACCATCTTCATTTAATCTATGATATATACATTCCTTATACTTATAAAATTGATAACTCCAGTTTGATCAGAAACATTCATTCCTTTAATCCCAGCGCTCAGGAGGTGAACGCAGAAAAATTCACATAAGTTTGTGGTTAGCCTGGGATACTACTTCCCCATGATATGTGTGGAATGGTTTATTGGTTAATAGTAAAGAAAGAATAAAAAATTAACTAAAAATAAAAAATAAGAGGTGTTGAATATCAAAGATTTTGCCAACTTTGACACTGAAACATTTTACCTTAAATACTTTGTGTGTGTGTGTGTGTGTGTGTGTGTGTGTGTGTGTGTGTGCGTGCATGTGTGTGTGCCCATGTGTACTCCTGGAGAGCTTCCAATATAAATAATCATGGAGAAAAATAATATTTGGGGTGTAACCTTTATTATTCTTTCAAAGTAAATTATTTAAAATAAAAAATCACTACAGCATTCTTTAATAAAAAAGGAACTTAATCTCCAATTTTTTTTTTAACCCAACGAGCACATCTGGGTCCTTTCAAGGCCACTGAAACTCTGCTCTGATTGTTACTCATAATTTCACAGTTGCAGAGGAAATGAAAACGACAGAGGCAAATTTAGCAGCTCAGTAGTCAGAACCCAGTTGCTTTGTCATCAAAATAAGCGGAACTATACTGGTGACCTTACACATGAACAACAAAATGCTTTAGTATTATGACCTTCGCAGTTGAACTGGAAATTGTACAAAGCATGTAAAAGGCAAATTTGTTCAGCTAAAGTTTTAATCTGAATAACAGTAACTTCTGTCATCTTCTAGGTCTTTCAAAGTATCTGAATCTCTAACTCATAGGCATGTAATCTCATTTCCTAGGATCTCACCAAATGAAAAATGGAGAAATCAATATTCACTTGTGTAAAGTTCATTAATTTCCAAAATAATATATGAATATCCTATATTCTATGCACCCAGTACCTTACCTTACCCGAAGAGCTGGAACATTTCTGCATGTGTCCAGGACTCAGCACAATGCTCATAATCAAAAGGCACATTACATCATTTCTATGGAACGAATCGGTTAAATGATCATGAAACATTCTAAAATTATACCTAAGCAATAATTTTTCTAACAAATGGCCAACTCTAAACTTTGTAGAGAGAGCAAAAATATTAGAAAACATTCACAGGAGGAGATGAGGGGGCTACAGCTGGGATACAAAGTGAATAAGCTGTAATTAATAAAATAAATAAATAAAGTTTAAAAAAGAAAACACCGGAAAATTTCAGAGCAATTTTCTTAAGCCTAAAATGAATGTTTAGTCCTAAGCAGTCATGATTCAGCACTGAAGATGAAGCAGACTAATGCCCTTATTAGTAATAACCCTGATGATTCTGAGGTCATTTTAGGGCCATCATATTAATGCAAAACAAAGTAGCTACCAGGCACATTCACTAGAATGAAATATGTTGTCCTCACCAAATTTTCTTTTTTTGTGGTATATGTGTATATATTAGTGTGTTGGATAAGTGAATTTAATTACGACAAACTATTATGTTACTTTAAAATAATTTTTTATTATTAAGAGAAAAATCCAGGCCTTTGAACAAATGTAAGACTTTTGTTGTCTAAGAAAGGTAAACACTAAAGATTAAGAGTTATTTTGTTCAATAACTTGGAACATCAACTTGGTAAAGGGATGGAAATTATAAATCCTCATACTGAACTGCCTGCTACAAAAAAACACAACTACGAGAAGACAGAGTAGCAGGGAGACGGCTGGGGTGCTCACCTTTCTGTTACACACATGTTGCAGGAACCTTCGGTGTTACAGACAATACACTGGAAGAAGTACAGCATTACCAAAGGTGCTTTGAAATTGGCTTGCTTTCAGAGGGGTGTAGCTGTAGAGACAGGAGGTAGAGAGAAAAGTCCCTGGAGCACAGTTTCAACTGAGTCAGCAATGTCAGGCAAGTGAACTGCAAATGGCTCCAACTTAAAGCAGAAAGCGACCTGGGACCCAAAGGTTAATCAGTAGCCTGGCTGGACTAAATAATCATAATAACTGTCGTTGTTGTTATTGTGTATTGTGTGTTGTTGTTGATCTGTGTATTGCTCCAGAATACACAGATCTTAATACAGAGAAGAAAACTATTTTAATTAAGCAATATCAGGCCTAAAAATACTTAAGAAAACACGAAAAAAAAGTAAACCACAATCATTTTTAAATCACCAAAGAGTCCTTTTATTTCTTTCATGTTAAATAGGATTAGAAAGTTTGCTTTGGCTTGCTTAAGCTATATATGGTTTTACTGAGCATATTTTATATGGTTAATTTCCAAGGTACACATCTGAAATAACAAAAGGGTTTATAATCTTGGGAAATCCTCAGCTTACCACCCTACCATCTTGCAATGGACAGAGAAGCGATTTAGTTGCTTATTAGAAGAGAGAACAAAAAGCCAGATGATTTGAATTGTTTCTCTTTTAGAACTGATCCACACATTTGTGTGTCTAGGCTATATAATGGGTTGCTTATTGTGCAATTAATGAGTTTTACATTAGTATTTGCTTTCTTATTGTTAAAGATAAATACCTCACAGTGGCGCACATGCCATTTTCTTTCAACAGCCTGCTGGTTCTCCATAACTTTTACATAATTTTCACATCAGCATGTTGCCAGGCCATTTTGTGAAATACAGCAAATCTCTTGCTCGTGGCTCTCTTCCTTCTGCCTTTAAACACTTTTCACACCAAAAAATGTGAAAGCATTTATTTCTAACCAATGATTGGTTTTTAAAGTTCATTATCAGTAAGATATGTCTATATTGTATGATTTAATAATTTTAAAATATTATGCTTTTGTTGAGAATGTTATGTGTACATAGAATGCATCTTGATCAAATTCATTACCAGGAATATGGATCATGACTCTATCATCCCAAGAAGCCATCAAGTAACCGTAGCTCCTTAGCTGGTGGAGGGGCTCATAAGCCCGGTCCTCTTCAGTGCTTTAATGTTGATGGGCTAGACCTTGTACAGGGAACCACAGCTGCTGTGCATTCCTGAGTGCAGTGGTCCTGCCATGTTTAGAAGATGCTGTTCTGCTCTATCCCTTCCAGACCTGTGGTTCTTGCAATCCACCCTCTTTTCTGTGATGTCCCTGAGCCTTAGGGACAGGGAGTGTGGTACAGATGTTATATTTGTGGTTGAGTATTCAACAGACGCTTACTCTTAGCAATCGTGACAAGTGTGAGTTTCTAAGTGTGAGTCCACTGTCCAAAGAAACTTCTCTGATGAAGTTTGAGAGATGTAGTTGTTGTGAGTGCAGAGAAATAAATTTATAGAGAAGTTATTGCGTCTGTTTAGCAGACTAGCGTAGTGAAATGCTACTTTTTTAAATTATTCTTCACTTCATTTGTATTATCAAGTTTCCTTTACCCTGGACACTTCTCACTTAGATGCCATTAGTAGAACTTTGTTTCGTGCCATCAAGCCTGTGCTGATTGCACTCGACACGTGCTGTGCTGTTCACTTCTGTATTGGTCCTGACGTTTCTGAAAACTCACAGCTTTTCTTCTTGGATTATGACAACATCTGCCCACAGCGGTTGTTCGAGTGATGCTCTCAGTGCAGACATTTGGCACAGATCTTCTGCTTCACACATGATGGTTTGCAAATGGAATTCAAAATCAGAGATGTGTTGCCTGCTGATTCTGAGGTTCATCTTATCGAAACCTAGAGCGCAGAGTTTCAATGAACTATCAAATTCTGGTTCCTCTATAGATGAGTTTTTTCTTTTCTTTCCTGCTTGGAAGTTTTTAGGATTCAAGTACTTGGCATGACTGTTTGTTGGAGTTGCCTATTAGAAGAGAAAACAAGAAGCCAGGTGTTGCCTGAAGTCCCAGCTACTTTGGAGACCAATGGAGACCAGTTTAATTCCAGAACAAAAAGCAGCCTGAGCAACAGTGTGATTACCTCAGAGAAGTAGAGAGGGAGAGAAAGGGAGAAGGAGGAAGAAGAGGAAAGAAAAAAAATCAAAATTGTAAACAGAAAAACCAAATTTAATTGGCACCTGTGAGAAAAATAAAACCAAGAAGTTTATAGACTAATGTGTCTTTTTTTTCCCCCTCATTCACCTCATTACAAACGCTTATTGGATCTACTTAACTAGAAAACTTTTCATCTGGGTCTGAAGAAATGATGCAGAAGTTAAGAGCCCTTAATGTTCTAGAGGAGCTACGCTCAGTTCTCAGCATTCATTTTGGGAAGTTCTCAACTGCATATAATTCCAGCTTCATGAATATGACCTTCTTTCTAACCTCCCTGGGCACCCAAACACATAAGCACAAAAATGCCTGCAGATACACATATACATTTAATAAATAATAAAATTAATATATTTTTTAAATGTTTCATCCCTTGTGGAAATTTCTTACTGTTTCCTGTCCTCTTTTTACTTTGTAAAATTCCTGCTGTTCCTTTTTAAACAGGCTGCACTTGGAAATGGTTTCTTCATTTTCTTATACATTTCCTATCTGCCTTTCTTTTTAGGTTCCCTTTATTCGGCTCACAAATGTCAAACACTATGAAGCCTCAAACTAGTATTGTAAGACTAGGTCTCTCACAATAATTTTGAATTCTTAAGTATGACGGTTCCGGAGTCCTATCTCTCTTTCGATGGGATGTAAGTGCTGCCAGTTAAATACACAGACACTCTATACCCTACGAGTATTACAGTATATTCTCACTTGGCAACTTTCTTCTCTGAGTTACTTTCCTAAGCAATAAAGTAAGACAATAATAGCCTTACTTTACATAGTGGTATGAGGATTAACACAGTAAAGACCAAGAAAAAGTAAAATAAAAGATAAAAAATATTTCAAGTATTTCTTGGGTATAAAATCAGGGCCTATGTGTTAGCCAGGTCATAGTATAGTGAAAATCCCCAATTGCGTTAGCATGTATTCACACATTACCTTAGATTTTGTACCATCAGTAATTGTATATACTTGAACACTTTTTAGTAATAGACATGTACATAAACCAACTGACAAGGACAAACAAAAACCTCTTGGTTTCCTAGAGAAAGCCTCATCAAAGTTCCTTCAGCGTTTCGTCCACAACCCTTATTTACCGTGCGATTCGAAGCACCCAAGCAGTCTGTGCACTCAAAGCCTGGTGCCAGGGATGGTGCTTTGATGATCTTGTCTTCAGCTCCACCTGTGCACCACATGCTCACTTCTAGCCAGGCGTCTACGAAACCACCTAAACCTCACCTCACCACGTTCCTGAGCTCCGGTGTCATTGTGTTTCATTTGCCTAAGATATCCCTCCAGGAAAACTTCCCAGTGATTGCTGTTCTCTCCCTAAAATCAAGCATGAGTACCGGTCTTATGATTAGCTAAACCCCTTTTTCTTCTCCCCCATCATTTTATGAGAGTGCTTTCTCTCGTTCTGTCTCTGTCTCTGTCTCTGTCTCTGTCTCTGTCTCTGTCTCTCTCTCTCTCTCTCTCTCTCTCTCTCTCTCACACACACACACACACACACACACACACACACACTTATCACATGGTCTGTGGACCCTTACAAGGGGGAATGTTGGTTGCTTACTAAATTCCTAATGAACCATATTAAAGGAAAAAAAAGACCCACAAGTTTTAAATGCTTACTAAAAACTGAACATTTTCTTATTCTAAAATATTTTATATGAGAATTTTGGTTAGGAAAACATATTGTAAGATTACTCCTCTAGAGAAGCAGGAATTGTATCTAACAAAAGGATCTTATGTGTGTGAATAAAAAGGTATCCCAAAATGAGGGGAACAGGGACTATTTCTAACAGGAACTCAATGACTGGCTCTTTGGTCTCCCCACCCCCGAAGGGAGGAGCAGTCCTGTTAGGCCACAGAGGAGGGCTTTGCAGCCAGTCCTGAAGATACCTGATAAAACAGGATCAGATGAATGGGGAGGAGGTCCCCCCTATCAGTGGACTTGGAAAGGGGCACGGTGGAGATGAGGGAGGGAGGGAGGGACTGGGAGGGAATGAGGGATCGGGACACGGCTGGGATACAGAGTTAATAAAATGTAACTGATAAAAAAAATTTAAAAAAAAAGGTAAGAAGAAGAGGTGCTGGGAATTTCAGAACAATTGGGCCAGCGAAAACCTAAGGCCTCAAAGAAACACCTGCTGCGCACATCTCTATAGCTGCCTTCTCATTCAAAAGCACATCGGTTACTCTGTTGCCTTAACTAAAGACATGGTACTCAAAACTGAAATAATTTGATTACTTAGTAAGAACCTGATAAACCAGGTAATACCCAGTCTTGAGTAATAGATGAGACTCACCTACGCAGGGGGAGTATTTCTGTTGTATTAATTGGACAGTTTGTGAGTTATCAGGAACCGTGTTCTGGGCCTGGAACACTTCATCGGCTGCATTTCTCATTTGCCATTCATCCATTATCTTTCAGTGACAGCACAATATCCACCTATGGTAATTACATGCTGGTAATTTATTTTTAATATCTTTCAGATGGTTTGGTTGGAAATTTTAAATAGATAATAACAGCATTGAGTCTTACAACAATGTAATTTTCCTCTCTTCTTTTAGACACGAGATGACTGCCTTTTTGAAACAGAAAAATAAGAAAAAGAAATTTCCAAGGTACTTAATAACATTAGGAAAAAAGATTTTTAATAAATTATTTCATTTTGAGGGATAAATCAGTCCCCTGGTTGCTTTACATGTATATCTTATTGTCTACCTTATTTGTCCAAGTAAGGCATCGTTTTCGCACATTTCACGTCAATAAAATATAAAATTACATTGATTTTGTAGAAAATTCAAATGAAGCAATTTTATTTCTCATCAGCTTATTTTAGTGATTTTGGTGTTCTTTTTAAATACACATGGTACACATCAGGAACAAATGGGAGCCAAATAGAGACAAATGATTAGGTGAGACTATTAAGTGTGTCTGTAAGACGGTCTAGGTATCACTATAAGATTTATTCATTACTACCATTAAAAATATGGGAGCTTACAGAGACTGAGACATCAACTAAGGAGAATGCAAGCTGTTTGGACCTGGTCCCCTGTACATATGTGGCTTATGGGTGCCTTGGTCTTTATTTGGGAACCTGGCGAGTGAGGCAGAGAGATGTTTCTAAGATGGACTCTATTGTCTGCTTTTGGATCACTTGCTCTGCCTTAACTGGACTCAGGGGATGAGGATATGCTCAGTCCTGGTGTGACTTGATGTGCTGGGGAAAGTTGAGATGGAGGGAGAGGGCCCCCCTTTTTAGAGCCAAGGGGTGAGAGGAAGGGGGAAAGAAAGGAGGAGGGACTGGGTGGAGAGGAAGAAGGGAACACCCTTGGGATGTAATGTAAATAAACTGAAATAAAACTGTTAAAAAAGGAAGAAAGAAAATGCAAATAAATAAAACATTAAAAGTATATGGGTTTGGGGGCTAGAGAGATGACTCATCAGTTAAGAACACTCATTGCTCTTACAGAGGGCTTGAGTTTGGTTCCCAGCACCCACATGATAGCTCACAATGACATATAACCTCAGTTCCAGAGGATCTTACTAACTTTTCTGATCCCCATGGGCACAACACACATATGGCACACATATGTACACATAGCCAAAGACTCATACACATAAAAATAAATAGATAAAATCTGAGTGTGTGTGAGTGTGTGTGTGTAAGTAAACTGTGTCTAGATACGTGAGGATGGGGTTGACTGTGAAGGCATTCTAACACATCTGAAACTGTTACAGTGAATCAGGCCATTAGTATAACACAATGTTAACCATTAGCTGGGTATCATTCTGAATAACTCTCTCACTGGAATCGTGCTCTCTTGACAAGGTCGTTTATATTTCAGTCATGACTTCTCTCCCTGAGAACTTACTAGCTGACAGCTCCACTTTGATATCACAGAGGTCATCCAAATCACACAAACACGTGCTAATTGACCCCTTCCTTCTCTTCCAGGATTCTGTTCTCAGTGAATCACGGCTCCCTACACATGAGCTTGAGTTAGCAAACTGGGTACTACCTGAACAACACAGCCAATGATCATGTCTCATTAACTCTACTTACTTGATAATTTCTCTAGTCTATTCCCTTTTCTCTGTTTTTTCAGGTCACCATCTTCAACTAAACCTCACTTATTCTCTCTGCTTCAGTACCATTCTATTTGCATTCTGGGAGTTTTCTACGCTTATTCTCTTTTCAATGCAAAAGGCAGGGAACCATTTATTTAAACTTAATCCTGGTTACTTTATTTTCTCATAGACTTCTTGCTGTTCTAAAATATTCCTAAAATCCTATCACCCCTCCCAAAATGGTCCACATGATGTCCATACATTTCTCCAGCTATCACGTCATTTCTGTTCCTTGAATAACTAATTTTATAATATTTCAATCACATTTACTGCTTTTTTTTCACTGATAATCCTCAATTTCATTTTCAAGTGCCACTTTCTGCACTACTTTTTGAGAAGAGCTTTCCCAAATATGCCAAAATAAATTCATGTTTTGAATTTGATACTAACTCTTCTGTTAGCTCTCAACACCTACCTCTCCAAGACTCCAGTGTTCATAATGACAGAGAAAAACATGTCAGCCAGAACAAAACACAGCCTTCAGGTTAAACTCTGGTAGTCATCCAACTTACACTTCTTCCACTCTATAAGAACCTGGTCGCTGAGTGTGGTAATGAGAATTTCAAACAGTTGACTGGCTTGGGAATTTATTTTGCCCAGTAACCTTGGCAATAGACAACTTCTAATTTTCCCAAATTACTGACCCATATACTCAGCCAGCTCTTTTCCAGGTACCTCTAATTGAATGTCAAGATATTTTAAAGAGGATGACTCTTAAGAATAGTTAAAAGAGACAAGTTATTTGGGTCATATTTTTGAAATCTTAAATATCAAAATCTACCAAAAACATACTAAAAAAGAATATATGTGCCTCCATAGCTTAAATATTCCAAATACACGATCTCCAAGCATAAACATGGTCTCCATGCTTGGTCAGAATATTCCATAGTATTGAACATGTATTTATTGACCATGACAGATAAGCAAAATATGACAGCTGGCAGTGCAGTGGGTGGCTTTTGGATTTTGCTGCTGCCAATTTCTTAAAGGCAGGTACAGCATTAAAGGCAGGTACAGCATTAAAGGAAGGTACAGCATTAAAGGCAGGTACAGCATTAAACTACAGAAATCCTTGATTAGACAAAAGGTAATAAACTGACTTTTCAAATCTTTCCCAGGATTGCAAGATGTCCTTTCTCTAAATAATAATAATAATAATAATAACACTGACCAATAAGCCAATGCCTATTGGTCTCCACCTTTTCATTTATCATTTTTAAGGTTTAGCATAGTATTCACAAAGAGAAATAAACAGTAACTTATAGTGCCAAGCAATTTGCATTCTTTTTTATTTTTATTTTTTGCATTCTTGTTTTAAAATAACTTAATATGGGGCTGGAGAGATGATTCAGTGGTTAAGAGTGCTTGCTGCTCTTTCCGAAGACCAGAGCTCAGTTCCCAGCACCCACATGAGGCTACTTAAGAACACCTTTAATTCCAACTACAGTGAATCCCATACCTTATTCTAGCCTCTACAAGCACCAGAAGACATACATACATACACACATAGAGACTCACACACACACACACACACACACACACACACAATAATGATGATAATAATGATGATGATGGAAGTGGTAATAACAAAAATCATTACTTTCTACATGAAGTATGTGTTAAGCATGTTTTATATATTTGCCTACAGAACTGGGTATTATTTAAAAGGCAAATAAATTCATAAGTAATAGTCACTTAGGTAAATTAAAGATTTACCATATTTTCAGTGAAACTAACAATTTTATCATCAAGACTACCCTATTAATGTTTGAACTTGATTTATTTAAAATACATTTTAATAAAATGTCGACTATTTGTCCCTAATCATTCAAGAGGAATTTTGACATAATACATGCATTTTAGGGAGCTATCTAGAAACTATTTAGCATTATGTCAGTTGGTATTAAAATCAACAGGATATAATTGACATGTGTGAAAACTGTGATTACTGGAATATAAGTGGTACATCTTGGAATAAAATCAAAAGAAAATATTTCAGTAGAACTGCATTTACATATGGATATTTTGGGAAACTAATAAAAATAGGTTTTCACATTGCTTTTTCCAAACATCTTTGCTGCTAGTTATCTCTTGTCCCAAGCCATCCTCCATCATCCCTTCTTTACTTAATGACGCCATTATTCCCCTGCATTCTGCTTCTGTCCTACCTCCCAGTGGCCTCATTCTAGCTTCTGCACATATTCTGAGGCAAATACACAAATCTACATATTAGGAGTTCTGATCCACAGATGATAGAGAATGTCACTCAGTCTGATTTCTTCCAGTTCACCAAGTTACCTGAAAACTTCATGATTTCAGCTTTCTTTAGAGTGAAATTCTGTTAAGTAGCCATTTCCATTATCTATTTACCTGTTTCACAAAGGTGGTGAATTCAGAAACAATGAACACTGTATACATCGATAAAATACTCAACAAAAATTGTGGGTTCACCTTTGCAAACAAAATCAAAGACAATGTCTGCTTCTGGCTCAGAATCCATAAATAGCCAATGGTTCAGCCATGAGGATAGACGGTCCATTTGAGCCCATGCCTGACCCATAAATGACTGTGTTTGAAACCCTCCAAAAATATGACTCCTTCTCAGCACAGGCTCTAAGATCAACAATCAATAAATGGGACCTCATGAAACTGAAAAGCTTCTGTAAAGCAAAGGACACAGCTTTCAGAACAAAACAACAGCCTACAGACTGGGAAAGGATCTTCACCAACCCTATATCTGACAGAGGGCTGATATCCAGAATATATAAAGAACTAAAAAAGTTAAAAAGCAATAATCAAGTGATCCAATTAAAAAATGAGATACGGAGTGAAACAGAGAATTCTCTGTAGAGGAATATAGAATGGCAGAGAAACACTTAAAGGGGTGCTCAACATCCTTAGCCATCAGAGAGATGCAAATCAAAACGACCCTAAGATTTCACCTTACACCCATCAAAATGGCTAAAAATAAAAAACTCAAATGACAACACATGCTGGAGAGGTTGTGGAGAAAGGGGAACCCTCTTCCATTGCTGGTGGGAATGTAAACTGGTACAAGCAATTTGGAAATCAATCTGGCACTTTCTCAAACAATTAGGAATAGTGGTACCTCAAGATCCAGCTATACCACTCCTAGGCATATACCCAAAATTTACTCAAATACACAACAAGGACATTGGTTCAACCATGTTTGTAGCAGCTTTATTTGTAATAGCCAGAACCTGGAAACAACCCAATGTCCATCAACGGAGGAATGGATACAGAAATTGTGGTATTTTTACACAATGGACCTACTCAGCAATCAAAAACGAGGAAGTCATGAAATTTGCAGGCAAATGGTGGGATCTATAAAAGATCATTCTGAGTGAGGTATCCCAAAAGGAGAAAGACACACATGTTATATAGTCACTTATATAGACCTATAAGATATGATAAACATAAGGAAATCTATACACCTAAAAAAGATAAACAAGGAAAAAGACCCGAGGTAAGATGATCAATCCTCACTTAGAAAGACAAATGGGATATGCATTGGACGTAGTAGAAAAAGTAACAGGACAGCAGCCTACCACAGAGGGCCTCTGAAAGACTCTGTCTATCAGTCAATCAAAGCAGATACTAAGACTCATAACTAAACCTTCCCTGCAGAGTGCAGGGAATCATATGAAAGAAGAGGGAGTTAGTATGACCTGGAGAGGATAGGAGCTCCACAAAGACCAAATATAGCTAGGCACAAGGGTCTTTTCTGATACTGATACTCCACCAAGGACCATGTATGAATATCATCTAGAACCTCTGCTTGGATGTAGCCCATGGTAGCTCAGTAACCAATTGGTTTTCTCTAGTAAGTGGAACAGGGACTATTTCTGACAGGAACTCAATAGCAGGCTCTATTACCTCCCCAAAACCCAAGGGAGGAACAGTCCTGCTAGGCCACAGAGGAGGACTTTGTAGCCAGTCCTGAAGATACCTGATAAAAAAGGGTCAGATGAAAGGGGTGGAGGTCCTCCCCAATCAGTGGACTTGGAAAGGGGCAGGGAAAAGATGAGGGAGAGAGAGTGGGATTACAAGGGAATGAAGGAAGGGGCTACAGCTGGGATACAAAGTTAATAAAATGTAACTAATAATAAAAACAAAAATAAATAAATACATGGGGTACAGAGCTAAACAGAGAATTCTCGATAGAGGAATATAGAATCGCAGAGAAATTCTTAAAGAAATGCTCGAAGTCCTTAGTCATCAGGGAGATCAAAACAACCCTGAGATTTCACCTTACACCCATCAGAACGGCTAAGATGAAAAACTCAAGTGACAACACATGCTGGACCCTCCTCCACTGCTGGTGGGAATGTAAACTTGTACAACCACTTTGGAAATCAATCTAGTGCTTTCTCAGACAATCAGGAATAGTGCTTCCTCAAGACCCAGCTATACCAAGCCTAGGCATATATCCAAAAGACACTCAAATATAGAACAAGGACATTTGTTCAACCATGTTTGTAGCAGCTTTATTCGTAATAGCCAGAACCTGGAGACTCCCTCTCATTGGGACAAAATTTACTTTCTATCATAAATTTCATTATTAGAAATCAGTCTAATTAATAATTTTGGGAATATCATCCCTAGGCCCTTTTGATTAAGCCTGTGGCTTTCACTTTGTGTCATTTTCTGGCCTTTTTAAGAGTAATGCTTGTCTCAAAGATGGTTTGGTAAAATTTTCTTTCCTTCAGGTTTTCAGAATAACATAAGGATTTATATTAGTTCTTTTTTCTTTAATTTATTTTATTTTTTTAATATTAGTTACAGTTTATTAAATTTATATCCTATCTGTATCCCGCTACCTCATTTCCTCCCAACCCCATCCACCTTCCCTCATCTCCTCCCTGCCTCTTTCCAAGTCCACTGATAGGGGAAGACCTCCTCCCCTTTCATCTGATCCTGGTTTATCAGGTATCTTCAGGACTGGCTGTGAAGTCCTCCTCTGTGGCCTAGCAGGGCTGCTCCTCCCTCGTGGTGGGACCTAGAAAAGATCATCCTGAGTGAGGTATCCCAGAAGCAGAAAGACACACAAGGTATATACTCACTTATATAGTCCTATAAGATAGGATAAACATACTGAAATCAGTACACCTAAAGAAAATAAACAAGAAAGAGTACTCGGGGTAAGATGATCAATCCTCACTTAGAAAGACAAATGGGAGGGACATTGGATGTAGGAGAAAACAAGTAACAGGACAGGAGCCTACCACAGAGGGCCTCTGAAAGACTCTACCTAGCAGTGTATCAAAGCAGATGCTGAGACTCATAACCAAACCTTTGGCAGAGTGCAGGGAATCATATGAAAGAAGGGGGAGTTACTATGACCTGGAGAAGACAGGA
Organism: Meriones unguiculatus; assembly: GCF_030254825.1. Taxonomy (NCBI): domain Eukaryota; kingdom Metazoa; phylum Chordata; class Mammalia; order Rodentia; family Muridae; genus Meriones; species Meriones unguiculatus. The sequence continues at coordinate 66,708,691 of NC_083364.1, read as the reverse complement.
CCTCCACAAGGACCAAATATTAGTTCTCTCTTATTTTGACAGAAGTCTAATGCTACCCCACAATTTTTATTAATTTTTTCTATAATAAGTAAAACTTTAAGGTAATGTCCTACTGTTTTCACTAAATTCTATTTTAAAAGTATAGATCTAGCATTATTGTTCAGTACATCTACCTCCTCAGTAAGAAAATCTGCACAGAGTAACAAGTCATACTTCTCATCGTCGTTTTTACACATCTCTGCCCTGACACTGCCATTTGAAAATATAAAAAAAAATAAAAGGCCATGAGATACATTTAATTTTATTTTATTGCTCTCACATTGAAGTAACTACTGATAGCTGATGTCATAAAATGTGAACAGTTCAGCTGCTTAATGTGACAGTTAATACCAGGGAGATTAAACTGTGATGATGTCTCAGAAATTTCCTTCAAGAGGCAAGGACTAGTTGTTTTACTGTGTCAGGAACATTTTATAACTTTGACCTTCTAGATTTCATAATTTGACATTGGCACACACACACAAAAAAATGTATAAGTTTAGTTTTTTTCTCAAAATAAATATTAGCTATGTATGTTTGCCTTACTCTAGTGATTTGTAATATCTAACAAGAGAAATATGAGCATTTGTGTCTAGTTCAAATAACTTTTTTCTCTAAAACAAAAATATATGTTTGGGAAAAACTCAAATTCTGAGCTTCCTCCATATTTTAACAATGGGTGTTATCCTTTTTTGTTCAACATGAAATAAATTTTACAATAAACTCTTATACTAAGAACTATAATGTGCTGCAGGAGTAAATTATTGACTTATGAGTTATTTTCATAGATGAAGGTAGGCTAAAAGACACACAAATGATTGCTCGGATCAGTGTTTGGCCCTGGTGTTTATTATGTTGGCAAGTTGCATTTTCTTCCACAGTGGAGACTGATTCCAAGTCTCCTTTGTCTTCTTTTTAATTTTTTCTTTTTATTATGGTTATTATTACAATTATTATTATTATTTACAATTTATTCCGTTGGCATCCCTGCTGTAGCCCCTTCCCTCTTCTCCTCCTACTCCCACGCTCCCTCCTGCTTTCTTTCCTATCCCTTTTCCCTAGTCTGCTGATAGGGGAGGTCCTCCCCTGCTGTCTAACCCTGGCCTATCAGGTCCCATCAGGACTGCCTGATTCTCTTCCTCTATGGACTGGCTAGGTCGTCCCACCAGGGAGAAGTGATCAAGGAGCAGGCAACCGAGTTCCTGTCAGAGACTGTCTCTTCTCTCCTTACTAGGGGACCCACATGCAGACTGAACTGTCTATGGGCTACATGAGTAGGAGGTCTAGGTCCTTTCTCTGCATGGTCTTTGGTTGATGCATCAGTTTCTGTAGTCCCTCCAGGTCCTATTTTGTTGTTGTTGTTGTTGTTTGTATATTTGTTTGATTTTGTTGTTGTTTGTGTTTTGTTTTGTTTTGTTTTTGGCTTTGTTGCTCTCCTTGTGTGGCTTCTGTCCCATTAGGGACCTTTTATATCCCCCCCCTTTTTTTTTTTTTTAGTGGATTTTCAGCTTTTATTTTCTTTTTTTTTTTTATCCCCTTTTATATTCCATAAGACTCCCTGTGCTCTGTCCAAAGTTTGGCTGTGAGTCTCTGAATCTGCTTTAATCCCCTCCTTTTAAGAAAATAAAAATGTTTAGCTTGTCATTTTATCTTTTATTGCAAAACCTTTAAGCATGCCCACAATGAGGGAAAAAAAAATCACAAATTTCTGTTCATCCTTTCACTAGTTGCTAAAATGATTTATATTTGCCTCTCCTTCATTTCACTGTGTATTCCTTAACACGACAATAATGACGATGGTGCAGGTGGTAGCAGGACTTTTAGACAGCGTTAAACTGCATTCCTGTGCATTATCTGGTTAATAGATGTACCCCATTAACCAGGAGCTCCCCTCTGTCACATTTCTATCTTCTGAGATGTTTCTTTTGCTGTTACTCACAAGCACTCAAACCATAAAAAACAACTACTCTTAAAACCGTTCGAAGATATTATTGTCACTCATTCTGGGACTTCAAACAAATGTAATTACTCAGCATTTATTCTTTTGTTTCTTTTTTTTTAGCTTTTTTCTCTCAGTGTTTTGACGGTGAGTTTCACATATGTTAATGTATCAGCTAATTTCATATTGTTGCTACTAACTATTCTGTCCCATACATTTGAAAAATATGTTAATTTTCATTTGTTGAATGGTATTTTGGGTAATTCCTTTAGGTATGAGTGTGAAACTTACAGGAATATTCAGGAACAATCGTTTTTATAGATACATGTACTTATTTCTCCTGGATAGACACCTACAAAGCAGATAATTGGTAAAAACATAGGTGTGTGTCCTTTTTGTGTACATGTTCGGGTGTATGTGAGCACAGGTGAGCCCGCACAGGCGTGAGTGCGCACAGGGAGGCCAGATGTCAAAGTCAAGGCACTTTTCAGTCATTTTCCATCTGATTTTTTTTAACCAGGTCTTTTCTGCTTTTACTGATTCAAATCTGTAATGGTAAATAATTTTTACACAGTCTTGTTCACTATTTCCACTTGATATTTAATCTGTTTAGCTCGTATTTTTCACAGTCACTGGCTATATTTTCCTATTTTCACACATATATTCATTTTACTTCTCGCATGTTAAATGCCATTAATTTTGTGTTTTAACTGTTTCCCTGTATAGAATATTGGAGTTTGGGCTGATGATACCATGTAGAAACAGTGCTTGCTTGGTACTGGTGAAGCCCAGTGTTTGATACTAAATGTACAAAAAAAGTAAAGCAAAAATAATGTTACACTTTGCTTGTCACTTACTGAGCCATTTACTCCATTTGAGGCTGATTTCTATGCAGCTTTGAATTCAGACTGGAGTGGTCTTTGTAAAAGTTTAATCTTATATCTGATACTCTACCTGTGCAGTCACATAGAAAATCAGACACAAAGGGCTCCATGCTCACCCAAAGGCGTTGCTGTAGTATTCTTGACATTCTCACAGAGTTTTGTCACTGAAAATGCCCTTCTTACTCCATGACTGAAGACAGTTGCTTGGATGGCTTGCCGTAAGTTTGACGGTTGTACACAGTGCCAAGGAACATTGACTAATACAGAGTTTTCACACACACACACACACAACTACTGGTTTGATGTAGAGAGAGATAAAAATAGAAACATTTTATGAAAGACTAGCTCATTTTAGCATGTAGTTTGAGGAGTTTTTCCAATCTTCTACATGAAACCCAGAGTTCCAGATTTGGGAGAAAAGTAACTTATTAAAGCCTGAAAGCCTTCAAATGCACAGAGCCCATAAGGTGAGCTCCAGTCCTAGTCTAAAGACCTGTTAGTCAGCAGAGTCTAATAGCAGGATAAAAATATTCTAGCTGCTACAAACATGGTTGAGCAAATGTCCTTATTGTGTACTTGAGCTTCTTTTGGATATATGCCTAAGGGTGGTATAGCTAGATCTTGAGGAAGTGCTATTCCTTGTTGTCTGAGAAAGCACCAGATTCATTTCCAGAGTGGTTATACAAATATACATTCCCACCAGCAGTGGAATAAAGGGTCCCCCTTTCTCCACAACCTCTCTAGCATGTGTTGTCACTTGAGGTTTTGATCTTGGCCATTCTCATGGGTGTAAGATGAAATATCAGGGTCATTTTTAATTTGCATCTCTCTGATGGCTAGGGATGTTGAACATCTTATTGTTTCTCTGCCATTCTTTATTCTTCTACAGAGAATTCTCTGTTTATCTCTGTTCCCCATTTTTTAATTGGATTACTTGATTTGTTGCTTTTCAACTTCTTTAGTTCTTTATATATACTGGATATTAGCCCTCTGTCAAGTACACAAGAAGGACATTTGCTCAACCATGTTTGTAGCAGCTTTATTTGTAATAGCCAGAAGCTGGAAACAACCCAGATGCCCCTCAACTGAAGAATGAATATAGAAATTGTGGTACATCTACACAATGGAATACTACTCAGCAATGAAAAACAAGGAAATCATGAAATTTGCAGGTAAATGCTGGGATCTGGAAAGGATCATCCTGAGTGAGCTATCCCAGAAGCAGAAAGACACACATGGTATATACTCACTCATATAGACATAAAATATGGGATAAACCTACTAAAATCTGTACACCTAAAGAAACTAATCAAGAGGGAGGACTCTTGCTACAATGCTCAATCCCCATCTGAAAGGCAAAGAGGATGGACACCAGAAGAAGAAGAAAACAGGAAACCAGTTAGGAGCCTCCCACAGAGGGCCTCTGAAAGGCTCTGCCCTGCAGTCTATCAAAGCAGATGTTGAGACTTATGGCCAAACTTTGGGCAGAATGCAGGGAATCTTATGAAAGAAGTGGGAAATAATAGTAAGAGCTGGAGAGGACAGGAGCACCACAAGGAGAGCAACAGAACCAAAAAATTTGAGCACAGGGGTCTTTCCTGAGACTCATACTCCAACCAAGTACCATGCATGAAGATAACCTAGAACCCCTGCACAGATGTAGCCCATTGCAGTTCAGTGTCCAAGTGGATTCCGTAGTAATGGGAACAGGGACTACTTCTGACATGAACTGATTGGAGCAGCCTTACCAGGCCACAGAGGAAGACAATGCAGCCATTCCTGATAAGACCTAACAGACTAGCATCAGAAGGAAGAAAAGGAAACCCTCCCCTACAAATGGACTTGGGGAGGGGAGTGTGTGGGAGGGGAGAAAGGAAGGAACCAGAGGGGGATACAAAGTAAATAAAGTATAATTAAAAGGAGAAGAGGACCTCCCCATCAGTGGACTTGGGGAGGGGCAGGCGTGAAGAAGGGGGAGGGAAGGTGGGATCTGGAGTGAGGAGGGAGGGGCTTATGGGGGATACAAAGTGAATAAAGTATAATTAATAAAATAAAATTTAAAAAAGATAAAACAAATGTTCTAGCTGAGGAAGACAGACAAAGCACCCTTTTGCTTGGGACCTGGGTAGGTTGGGTGATGTCAGTCCATGCTGGTGAGTGAATTGCCTTTGCTTTGTCTACTGATATAAATGCTAATCTACTCCAGAAACATCTTACAAGGAATATTTAGAAAACTACTTGACAGTTGTCTAGACATGCCTTGCCTCAGTCAAGACAATACTCTTGATAAAGTTAATTACTGTGGTCCCATAAGAAGCCCCCTTAGATAAAGTGTGCTGGTAACATCTTCAGTCCCAGTACTCAAAAGACAGAAGCAAAGGAATTGCTCTTAGTTCAAGGCCAGTCTGGTCAACATTGTGAGTTCCAGAATGGCCAGGGCTATGTAGAGACACCATGTTTCAAAACAAAACAAATTAAAATAGTTTCCTTAGTCTCTTCACAAGAAGAAGAAAGCCACTGATGTAACTTGAACTTACTAAAGATTATTGTTGAGTTGTAAATACACATTTAGGTTATAAAATGAGAGTCTGGAGTAAGAGCTCCATGGTGACGAGCCCATGTTGCTGAGTACCTGGGTACAGATCCCAGCACCTAACTGATGACCATCATAACCCCAGTTCCCGAGGACCGAACACCCTCTTCTGACCCCCTGTTACCTCTCTCAGGCCTCCATGCAAACAAAATTCTCACACAGAAAATAAATAAGTAAATCCAAAAAATTAAAATTGAAGGTGTCTACTTATTTACTACTATTTACTTTTTGAACTGAAAATTCCAGGTTTGTTTCATCTGAAATTCTTTTTTTTTTTTCAATGCAGTTTATTCAGGAATAAGCATTAGTAGGCAGTTCTCTTCTCAGTCAGGAAACATTAGCATTTTTTTCTGCTGCTCTGTCCTTTTTTTTTTTTTTTTTTTTTTTTTTTTTTTTTTTTTTTTTTTTTGTTCTTCTCAATGCAGTTTATTCAGGAACCTTGAACAATCTTCTGACCCTGGGGAAAGCCAGCCCACAGCTTAAATAGCCTCTGGGTAGCCAACCCCAGCGTGCCACGTGGGCAATGCAGATAGGTCCACATACATGGAAGCAAGCCAGATCTTCAGCCTTAGCCAAATGTGGAGTTGTTTGTGACAGAGAGCACTGACCATCGGGAAGGTGGAAGGCGGAAGGCGGAAACCAGCTCCATCTTTAAGACACGGCATTACGCAGCTCTCTACAGTTCCCCCTTTTTGTTTTAGACACATCAGGCAAGAGTATAGGTCTGATCTCTGATATTAGAAATAAATTGGGACTTTATACCGATGTTCATTTAGGTGTCATCCACCCAAAGAGCATCAGACCCGACCGATACCTTTTTCTCAGAGGCGGGACCTGGGGTATCAACCCACATGCAATCAGACATGCTCTTCTCTGGGGAAATTCTTAATTCAAACGCTGCTTTTCTTGACATAATATGTGTGACACAAATTTAGATTTTTTAAAATTGTAAACAGTATTTGCTTTTCAGTTTGCTTAAGGAAAATATTTGGTCGCTGTTATAGATAAATACAAATAGTCTTAACTATTTGTATTTAACTCCCTGAGAGATAATTAAATATACTTCCAGTATTCTGAGATCCAAACCTAGTCCAGCAGCTCCTGTGTGGATCTGTATGGACCTTAAGTAATGATGGAGAAAGGCAAACTGATTGATTGTATGTTATTCACACACATTAAATCAAATGTGATCTTAATTATACTAAAGCTAGGAGAGAAACTAATTGCAGTTTAATTTCATTTATGTTCTTTCTTAGAGTAATTCTATTAGCATGAGACAGAGGCCTCCTTACCCCAGTTGAAATGGACCGTGAAGAATACAATTTAAGCTCTTTCACTTGCATTTAATTATTTTTCCATCATGTTCTTCACTCAATTTGATCATATATCATCCTAGGAAGTGTCTCAGTCCACCTAGGAAAGGTGAGTGTCTGTGTGTGTGTGTGTGTGTGTGTGTGTGTGTGTGAAGCTGCATGTGATTCATTTATTTAATTTAATATGCTTTCTATCTGTAAACGGTCTTGTCTATCCTTAAAATTGATGATTTCCCCCATTAGCTTCAAAGTAAGACTAGGCTCAGGTCTCAGAATTATTGGTTTCCTGCTTGGTGTGCTGTGGCAGTCCTCTAAATCCTTGTGTTGTCTTTGCCATTTCTACTTTTACTTGCATGATACTTGGCTATTTTGTTTCATGCCTTTCAGATTTTATTTTTCTCTTTCTCTCTTTTTTTTTCTTTTTCTCCTTATGTAAAATCCTTAATTTCAGAATTTTTCCTAAATTTTTTCAGCCTTCTTAGAGGGTTTTCTGCTCGTGCTTCTAAAAGAAATCAAACTTAAATTCACAGATTTTACCAGCAAGGAGGCTTTTTCTTAGTTTGTGATATTAGTGACCATATTTCAATAATCCTGCATTGAGTTTTTTTTTATAAAATGTTTTCCAACATGTGCATGCGTGTTTGTTTGTGTGTGTGTGTGTGTGTGTGTAGAGTGTTTGCACATGAGTGCAACTGCCCCCAGAGGCCTGAAGAGCATCATGGAGCCCGGGAACTGGAGTCACAAGCAGTTGAATTGTCTATCATGAGTGCTAGCAACTGATCCTCTAGGAGAGCAGTGAATCCTCTTAACCCCTGTACCATTTCTCCAGTCTGTCAGATTAATTTCCTATTTGTGTATTTGTTTTATTTTTTCTCTTTTCTTTTTTTGCAGCCACAAATAAAAATGATGTGTGCATGTTTTAATTTTGCCTAATTATAAAAAATTATTAAGGCATATAACCCTAAACTGTTGCTTATATTAATTGCTACATATTTCTAAATGTAATGTATTTTCAGTCTGATAATCTTGTTTTCAAAATAGTGATGGGATTTCTTATAATTCTTCAAAGCACATAGACCTGTTTGAGCATCTTAAGGAAGCTTTAACATTTCTAACAGATGATTTCTTTCAAAGCCTTTAAAAGACTACAGAGAAGTTATTCTCCTAAATGTCTCACAGCTAGTTCATGACAAACCGTAGATTTCTCCATCTTTGTATTGCCACTGTTTCAATATTTTTATAGAACTATTCTTAGCATTTATTTACCTATTTTATTTTTGTTTTCTCTCAAAATTTAACATTAAGTTTATCCTTAAGATAAATGTAGAAACAAGTGATACCTCTAAAAAGACCATTCCGTACAAACACACACACATACACACAGTTCTTCCTCCCATGACCACCACTGCTTAGTTTATTTACTTGAAAGCAAATAATTATATGGATGTTTCGACAATTCTGATTCTTAGTATGGATCCTCTACAGAATGGATTCCAAGATAGCATTAATAGGTCCCAAAATATGAACCAAGGTTATACATAGTACAATACAAAGTAGTACATAGGTTATAAATCCCCAAGGCCTTAAAATGTTAAGCCTTTTATCTGGTGGCACATACTTTAAAGAAAGCAACCAATTCCCTAGAAGTTGCAAAGATTTTCTTGCTTTCCTTAACAAAAGGAAGAATTTACATGCAGAATCATCTTGTTTCTATTCAGCATTTTTCCAAACCATGGATGAACTGATTCATTGCCCTGACTGTTTTGCTCATGCTTCTTCCTAATAAATGGAATCACAAAAGCTTCCAGTGCAATGTCAATATAACCAACTTTCCGCAGATATTAATAGCAGTAGAAGTAACTGTGCCCTCTGGAAAGAATAATCCAATCTATTTCCAGCACCTGGAGTCAGTTTTGGAAAAGACAGAAGCCAGCCTTCACTCAGATTCATAGATAATCATTCTTTCCCCCAAATCTATTCGCTTCCAAGAAAAGAGTTCTTTGATTTGGGATGGAAAGAAAAATAGTCTATAAAACTAGTGATTATGTTAACTACTAGTTGTCAGTTCACATCATAGGCATCTACAATTTTTATAGAAAGTTGAGTCCACCATACCCTGGATTCAAAATAGGCCTGAAGCAGGAACTGTATTGAGGTCTGGAGACACTGAATTTCTATGCTCCAGAAAGAGGACTATCAAAATCCTGAAGAGAAAAGCTTCAAGGGCAAAAGTATGGCAAAACCATGACTTTCCCAACAATTTTGCCTAGGGATCACTACACATTCTCCACTCCACTTGTATATACAGCCTCTTGAAGATCTTTTTTTTATAAATGTGTTGCTTTTCTGACCAAGTAGAAAAGGAACTTGGGAAGTGATTTGAACCCGTAAGCATTTTTTTTAAGTTCCTCTGGAAAAAAAAATGCAAATTGTAGATCAGAGTAACAATTTAATCTTGAACTTAATTCTAGGTATGAAACCTTTAAAAAAAATCTATGCGTTCATGTCAGTGACAGTTCCTGTTCCCTTTACTAAGGAACCCAATTGGACACTAAGCTGCCATGGGCTACATTTGTGCAGGGGTTCTAGGTTATCTCCATGAATGGCCCTTGGTTGGAGTATCAATCTCATAAAACACAACCTGTGTCCAGATTTCTTGGTTCTGTTGCTCTCCTTGTGGAGTTCCTGTCCCCTCCAGGTCTTTCTATCTCCCCCTTCTTTCAAAAGATTCCCTGCACTCTGCCCCAAGTTTGGCTATGAGTCACCTCCCCCTCAGGGGGGTGAAGCATTACCAGGCCATAGAAGAAGAAGACAATTCAGCCAACCCTGATGAGCCCTGATAGACTAGGATCAGATGGAAGGGAAGGAGGACCTCCTCTACCAGTGGAGTGGGGGAGGGGCATGGGTGGAGAAGAGGGAGGGAGTGTAAGATTGGGAAGGGGAGAGGGAGGAAGCGACAGATGGGATACAAGTGAATAAACTGTAATTAATAAAAATAAAATGTAAAAAAAAATCCACTATTCCTTCCCTGGAGGATGAAAGAAATGAAAAAAAAAATCTATGCAATAGATTTGCATTTAGCAAACAGTAAGTCTTGCTAGAACATCTGCAGTCCTGTATCTTCTTGTCTATATAGATTGTGATGGGACCAGGCATCAGAGGATCAAGCCGTGCAGTTGTCAGCATGGGGCTCTCCTAACTGTGCTAATATGACCTTGGATTTCATATTGACATCATATGTACAGTACTGAATTTCACCTCTTTAAAGAATACAGTGGTTCTATTTTTAACACACACTCTGTCATTCAGCTCACTAAACACATTTTGTGTTTTCTGAAACCAAAACGATGAGATGAGGTACTACCATACCTCTGAGAGTATTAGTTTTTCAAGTTAGTAAAAGAGTCAAGACATTCTGTGCACGATGATGCCTCACATTTGCTCTACACTGACAGCAGAAGCAGAAGCAGATAGGCAAGGCAATGCTCAAAGAACTCAGCCAAAGACTAATGTCAGTGATACTTCATGCTTGGAAACAAGAATACAAACTAGAACAAAGTATAATGGCGGAGAAGACCAAGGCACTCAGAAGTGTAATGAGATGTCTCAAATTCCAAATGAAGTTGATTATGGAAATTGTTCTTACTCTGAGAAGATGCTGAAAAAGCAGGACTGAAAAAAAAAAAAAACAATATTAGATCAATACAAAGACAACACAAGACCTAGTTCCAGGTGAGTTACTAAAATAAGGTGAAAAAGGGCCCTCAGAGACACTTGGTTTAGGAGCAATTTGAATCATTCCAGGGTACATAGTCAGTGAATCATCCCAAAATGGGAATAAAATTTGGAATACTTTAGTAAAACATCACAAAACCATTACCTTGCTGTTTTCTAGGTTTATCCCCATAGACAGGAGAACAGAATGCAATTAAACATCTCTCTGACCCAGATATATGCATTTCAATACCAGAACTTATTTTAATTTGGACACCTTAACTTCCAGTCCTTCCTGATCTCTAGGATGAGTATAGTAACAGATTTCTTGCTAGATTTGGGCAAGTGAAGCTGTAAAACTCATGATAATAATAACAATGAATGAGCATAATAACAGTGTCCCATATCCTCCACTAACCATGTCTTGACTCAGATCTATCCCACCTGGAAAAAAAAGACTCAACAACAACAAAAACATTTAAAAAATCACACCAGTCTTTTTTTTTTAAGAGAAGTACTACTATAGCTTTAATCACATATTAACAGTCACACATTGATAGCAGGAAATTTCAATACATACACCCAAACAATGAACAGGTTATCAAGACAAGAACTAAACAGAGAAATACTTGAACTAACAAATATAGCAGATACATCAAAAAGATCAACTATGATGATCAAGTAAGTTTTACCCTTGGAATGCAGCGGTGGTTCAAAATATGAAAATCAATAAATGTAACCCATTACATAAGCAAACTGGGAAAAACCCACAATCATCTCATTGCATGTAAAAAAGGTCTTTGACAAAATTTAACATTCTTTCATGATAAAAAGTCTTTCCAGTCTTCTGGAAAGACTGGGAATACAAGGGACATACCTAAGCATAATATACAACAAGCCTATAACCAACATGAAATTAAATAAAGAGAAACTTAAAATAATTCTGCTACACCAGTCTTAAGGACCTCTCTAAGATCTTAAATAAACTTTTGTTTCCTTTTATCTTGTGGCTGGCCTGTGGCAAGCCTGCTTAGATTTTATTGTTTTCATTGGGGAAGCAATATAAACTTGGCCTCTGGATATACTTTATCACAGCCCTGAATATGCCTTAGAAAACAAAAATTCAGAATGAAAAATTTGCTTTACATCACATAAGAAAAATTAAGTTATAGATAGATGAGATAGACTATAGATAGATGATAGATAGATAGATGATAGAACAATAGATTTTTGTATACATAGACATTCAAAAATTTTACTTCTAGTCTGGACTATAAAGCTATTTTGTAAATATTTTGTAATATTCCATTTATGGAATATTCTTCAACTTTTAAAATAAAAGACATCATGAAATTTGTAGGTAAATGGATAAAACTTAAAAAAATTCATCTTGACAGAGGTAAACAGAAAGACAAATATAATATGTATTCATGTATATGTGGATATTAGCTGTTAAGTCAATGATACCCAAACTACAATCTGTAGAACTGCAGAGTTTAGTTATAGACACTAGGGAGTGTCTAAATATCTTTCTGGGGGCAGAAAGATATTTCTGGGAAAAGAAAACAGAACAGAATTATAAATGGATGGGGACTGGAGGATCAAGTGAGGAGGAGAGAAAAAAAACAATGAAGGAATACAGGGAGAGGCAGTTAAAATTAAAGTCTATTTGAAGAGTAGTATAAAAACCCAACACAATAGAAACTGCATAAAATACATACATACATGAAGGAGATTGAGATAAAATTGCGAACTAACAGGGGAGACAAAGCCTTCACTGGCCACCCCTTTTCACCAAATAAAGCTTCTAGTACCAGAACTGAGTTGCATCTAATTGAGTTGCTGGCAAAACGGCCCCAGAAGAACCCTGAAACAACCTGACCTGTAGCCAAGACAAAGGATGCTCTCCACAACTGCTGGAAAGTCCCCATCACTGAAGACAACACCTACACAACTCAGTGAACATGGAAAACACCTACTTAGGGCCTTCACCACTATGTGCTAGTGTCTCTGGTACAAGAAGGTACTCTGCATGCTATCAAAGAAGAAATGTAAACACAGCCACAGAATCTTTGATTTACAATGGTTTCCTGCCTGCATATGCTAAGGTAATGGTAGCACAAAGTTCGTGGGGATAACCAACAAATATTTGAAGGTGGTCTCAAGCTGGTTAAAGGCTAATTCTCTATTTCAAGCTCATAGTTATTATTCCAAAACATGCATTTAAATTGAAAAATAGGAACTAATCTACTTTAAAATTCTTTTGACTGCTAGATTGCACAACTTCATAAAAGAGTGCTGTTGTGCCTAGAACTCATTGGCACAGGAGAAAACTTCCTGAACAGAACACCAACAGCACAGGCTCTAAGAGCAACAATCAATAAATGGGACCTCATGAAACTGAAAAGCTTCTGTAAAGCAAAAGACACTGTCATCAAAACAAAACGACTGCCTACAGATTGGGAAAGAATCTTCACCAACCCTTTATCTGACAGAGGGCTAATATCCAGTATATATAAAGAACTAAAGAAGCTGAAAAGCAACAAACCAAGTAATCCAATTAAAAAATGGGGAACGGAGCTAAACAGAGAATTCTCAAAAGAGGAACATCGAATGGCAGAGAAACACTTAAAGAAATGCTCAACCTCATTAGCCATTAGGGAAATGCAAATCAAAACGACCCTGAGATTTCACCTTACACCCATGAGAATGGCTAAGATCAAAAACTCAAGTGACAACACATGCTGGAGAGGTTGTGGTGAAAGGGGAACCCTCCTCCATTACTGGTGGGAATGTAAACTGGTACAACCACTTTGGAAGTCAATCTGGCGCTTTCTCAGGCAATTAGGAGTAGTGCTACCTCAAGACCCAGCTATACCACTCCTAGGCATATATCCAAACGATGCTCAAGTACACAACAAGGACACTTGTTCAACCATGTTTGTAGCAGCTTTATTTGTAATAGCCAGAACTTGGAAACAACCCAGATGTCCATCAACGGAGGAATGGGTACAGAAATTGTGGTATTTTTACACAATGGAATACTACTCAGCAATCAAAAAGGAGGAAATCATGAAATTTGCAGGCAAATGGTGGGATCTAGAAAAGATCATTCTGAGTGAAGTATCCCAGAAGGAGAAAGACAAACATGGTATATACTCGCTTATATAGACCTACAAAATATGATAAACATAATGAAATCTATACACCTAAAGAAGATAATCAAGAAAGTGGACATGGGTGAAGATGATCAATCCTCATTTAGAAAGACAAATGGGATGTGCATTGAACGTATGACAGGAATCTACCGCAAAAGATCTGAAAGACTCTACCTAGCAGTGTTTCAAAGCAGACACTAAGACTCATAACCAAACCCTTGGCAGAGTGCAAGGAATCATATAAAAGAAGGGGAGTTAGTATGATATGGAAAGGATAGGAGCTCTACAAGGACCAAATATATCCGGGCACAGGGTCTTTTCTGAGACTGACACTCAACCAAGGACCATCTATGGATATAACATAGAACTCCTGCTCAGATGTGGGCCGTGGTAGCTCAGTAACCAAGTAGTTTTCCAAAGTAAGGGGAACAAGGACTATTTCTAACAGGATCTCAAGGGCAGGCTCTTTGACCCCCCCCCCAGGGGGGAGCAGTCCTGTTAGGCCACAGAGGAGGACTTTGCAACCAGCCCTGAAGATACCTGATAAAACAGGGTCAAATGAAAGGGGAGGAGGTCCTCCTTTATCAGTGGACTTGGAAAGGGGCAGGGAGGAGACCAGGGAAGGAGTGTGGGGTTGGGGAGGGAATGAGGGAGCAGGATACAGCTGGGACACAGAGTTAACAAAATGTAACTAAAAAGAAAAATAAAAATTAAAAAAAAAAGAGTGCTGTTGCGCTGCTATAACCATTCTGTTCCCTTTCCAGTGACAAACTTTGTATGTATTAGTGTTCTCAATCAAGAAAGAAGCAGTATAAAGCAGACAGATAAAAATGGGATTTATTAGAGGACTTACTAGATCACACATGTATGCAGTCCAAGATGTCTCAAAACCTACCATCTGCAATTTTGAGAGTAGGAATGCTGGCCAAGTCTGTAAGTCTCTGTAGCTGTAATCACATGATTAGTTTTTTCTTGGTCTAAAGCAAAAGGCCTCAAAATCTGGAGGACTTCTGATGATGTTTCTAGAATCCAAAGGCCAGAGATCTTGGAGTTCTCTGGAGATCTTGGAGAAAATAAAACTTCATATCTGCTCTATCTTTTTTTCTGTCTTGGACCTTAGCGGATTAGACGTGCCTTCCCACACTGAGTGTATCTTGCCCACTGTTTCCACCATGTCTCAAGCCATTCTTCTCTGGGATCACTTTCAGAGACATATCTAGAAATAGTGCTTTGCCAGCTGCGCACATGTCAATCAATCCATCTGAGTTGGCATCTAAAGTTAAACATAACAAGCCTCATTCATGGAATCATTATATTATAACTGGGTAACTGTCAGTTGACATTTCATAAGAAGGATTCATAATAAGTCATGTTTCATTTCATTTTTTTCTCTCATGCCTTAGCTACAAATCTTATTTCACAGATGTGTAACTGAGAATTTGTGATCATAGGACTAGCTGATTGATGTTAGTAAGCTCTCGAGGTGAAAAATAATCTAAATATTGTTTCTTCTGGTTAAATGATTTTCACATTATGGTGGCTATGTGAATGATAGCAGAATAAGAATTACATAAAGGGTTGAGGGAACCTAAAACAGAATCAGCAAGTGAGAGTTAACCATTGTCTAAAGGGGTGAGCTCTCTCCTGTGAGCCCACCTGCTGCATTGGAGCAGGAGATCAAAACCCCTCTGCCATTTAAAAAATATTTTTAAGACAGAAGGATACCAATATTTCTCCCTAACAGAACCCTATGTTCCTTTTAAACTATAAATTTTTCTAATTCTACTTCTACAGGACATTTAGCTAGAGCCAACACTTAAGGTTTGAAAGATTTCAGGACCCTACCAGGTCCTTGAATTTACAAGAGTTCTGAGTAAGAACAGGGTGATTCCTGAGAAATTACTTGCCATGCAAACTATGAGCTCATCCCTGATTCTAAAAGCAATAAAGCATAATGAACAGGCATGTGGCCAAAGGTAAGTTCTACTTATTGTAAATACGTTATATTTACTATAAATACATGCAAAACTTATTTACAATCACTGTGTATGTTTTTGAAAGTTTAAAAGACACGTGAAGATCTTGGATTTTTCTTTGCTTTCAGCATTTATTCTTAAATATTTTTCATCAAAAAAAAAAGAAGTATGGAACCATATGAATATTTTAGAAGTTTTAGACCATGTGCAAAGAGATTTGTTTATAAGAAAATAAAAATTAACTGATGTAGGAAGAGATTACCTTGTAACTGATATTACTAAATCAAGATGAAGGAAATTAATAAAATCAACAAATAATTTATTTCACTTACCTCTGTTCTATGTTATGACCAGGTAAGAAAACATGTTTTGTCATGATTCAGTTGGAAGGAAGAGAAGAAAATTTTGTTGCAGAACATAATATGCGTGGTGGTTTGAATAGGTAGGCCCCATAAATTCATGCGCTTGATTGCTTGGCCATAGGGAGTGCTACTATTAGGAGGTGTGGCCTTATTGGAAGAGGTGTGGCCTTGTTAGAGGCAGTATGTCACTGTGGCAGCAGGGCTTTGAAGTCTTGAAAGCTGGCGCTATTCCCAGCATGACACACATACAGATCAATATGTAGAACTCTCAGCTCCGCTGGCAGCACCATGTCTGCCTGCATGCTGTCATGCTTCCCACCATGATGATAATGGATTGACCCTCGGGAACTATAAACCCCTTTGCCTTTATGAAAGTTGCCTGGGTCACGGTGTCTCTTCACAGCAATAAGCAATTTTGCACTAAGACAATAGGCAATTTAAAGAAAGAGAGAGAGAAAAGGAAATGGCATGAGAAAAATAACCAAAGGAATTGGAGCAAAACGGGTATGGACATTCTTTGTGAAAGGTCTATATTTAGTACACAAAGGCATATACTGCTGTCCCCAAAATGTTGCCTTTGTGCCTGAATTTGCAGATCCTAGGTGCCAGAGGACCTACTGATGGCCTTGCTCTGGCCCAAAAAGGAAGACTTCTTTTCTACCCATGGCATCTAGCAACATCTAGTCCACCCCATATTAATTCATTTTCTACCCCACTAGTATTCTCCAGTTGCCAGAAGGATCTGAATTGACCTCTTAATGATAATTATTTGTTCAGCATCAGGGACGAACAATCCTCTTTTTCCTTTATTACTTGTAGCCCAAGAACCCTGGCACTGTGAAGCACATCACTATCTCTTTGAATACCCCATTGACAACTGATTGATGAGAATATAACTGACTCTTTCTGATCTCAGTGGCTTATAGAGAACAATACTGAGATGTTTCTAATACCCCTAGAGGCATCGCAGGTATGCCTGCTGTGCCCCGGTAGGTGGCAGAGAGGAGAGAAGCCATGTCTATGTTCAGTGTTCTAACCAATGAACATCTCAGTGATTAGGGACCTGACATTCCCTAAAAAGAGCGAGGAGAGACGGTCCTACAGAGCCACAAGTACAGGATCTTCACAACACAGAGCACAACACGCTATCTGAAAGGAGTCCCGGTGAGGTTCCAGGAAAGGGTAGCAGAAACCAGAGACCTGTACCAGCCCAATGAGTCATGGCAATGAACATTTCCAAGTAAAGAAGTGTGGGTCGAAAGGAGTACACTGTGGGACACACTGTTACAAACTACAGCTTGCACAACAATATTTTTCTTTGTTGTGGGGAAGGTTGCAAGAGGGGAGGGTGGGCATGAAGGGAGGGGGAGATGAGTGGGATAGGGGTGCGTGATGTGACAGTCACAAAGAACTAATAGAAAGTTTTAAAAAGGATGTTCCTACCGCTACTGGATACTTACACACGTCACAGAGCATTAGAAAAGAGTCTTTCTTGGCAACTGAACCACAACTTCAGTCTCCTGTAGCACAAGAGTTTTTTTTTTTTTCCAGGACTTTATACTGCACGGAGTTGAAATAAAATTGCAGGCATTAGAAAGTCTGAAGATGAAGGATAGAACATTTGTCAAATTTTCACATTGCCAATATATTTACTTTCTTCAGTGTTGTATTTTGTGATGTGTGTGTGTGTGTGTGTGTGTGTGTTCCTGTATATATGTATACCATAGTGCCCTTGTGGGAGTCAGAAGACAACTTTTGAGAGTCAGTTCTCTTTCTTCACCTTGTTGACACAGGAAAGCTCTTGTTTCTGCACAGAATCATTTCAGAAGAGCTAGCCTCGGCCTCGAGGTGATTCTTCCCAGCCCCCATCCTGCACAGGATTCAATGTGTACCACAGCATCTGGCATTTGTATGGTATTTCAGAGAGTTGAATTCAGGTCATCGGGCTTGCTCAGCACATGCTTTACCCACTGAGCAATCTTGACAGCCTGGTATTTTCTTCTTCAGAATTCAAATGGGTCACTTGATTCTTCTGTCTAAAGCTTCACTTAAGATGGCCCTGAAAAATCTGGTGTTTCAGCTGCCTCCCAAAACATCCCCTTTCCACCTGTCTACAATTCTGCTCTGTGTCCTTCCTGCCTCTTTTATTTACTTATTTCTGACACATGCCCCATATGTCTGGCTTAGATATTTCACTTTCTCTTTCAGCAAAAGTGTCACCTTTGTTTAGACACCACTTGATTACTGTCCAGATTACACAGCTGTCATCACTAAATGTTCTAATTGCACAATTTATTTTTCCTTGATGGCATTTAGCATTGTGTGGCCTGCGGTACGTGCATGCATGACAAATGATTTGATGACTGCCTCTGGCTTTATAATTAAACATCCTGAAGAAAGAAATCAAGGCTAAGATATTCACTGTTGCATTCCTTTTGTTTCAGGCAAAATTTCTATTCAATTTTTATTTTTACAATAATAAATAAATAATAATTTATAATTAATCCCTATTTAATTGATACTAAAAATGATTATTGGATGATTGAATGAAGGAATTATATTTTTACCAACTTAACATTACTATCACTTTAAATAACTTTATAAAAATTATTTTGGCACTAAAGAGGAAAGAACAATTTAATTTTAGCACAGAGAGTTTTCTAACACCAAAATTCAAATCAATTGACAGGAAACTTAATGTTTTTCACACATGAACTAAAAGTTCTTCAGTATATACCTAAAATGAGTGAAATATCTTTTATCTGCATAGATTTGTTGTCCCAGAAGTAAGATAACTGTTCCACAAGAAGATGCCTTCAATAACTGCTTAGAAATCAGATGGAATGGTTCTGAGTTTGGTTTTAAATGTGGGACCCCAATTCCTGGTGCAGAGAGTTAAAAAAAAAAAACCATTGTGTTTTCAACAGAGGCTGACATAGTTTTGAACTTATTCTGCACACTCTGTACCTTCTCCCAAAATGCTGCCTAAAACTTTTTTTAGATTTATTTTGTTAGTTGACACCCTAAAGTTAATGTATTATGGGATGAGCACCAGGAGACAGATGTTAAGACTTGAGTGTGAATAACTGGAGCAACATTCGGGTTTCAGGTTGAACATGATAATAAAAGTATTTCCATGTACAGGCTCCAAGCAAGTGACCAAAAATCGTAGTAAGTGTCATGTTTCTTGGCTGTTAAGAAGTATACTGATTGCATGCGGGTTGATGCCCCAGGTCCCGCCTCTGAGAAAAAGGTATCAGACGGGTCTGATGCTCTTTGGGTGGATGACACCTAAATGAACATCTGTACAAAGTCCCAATTTATTTCTAATATCAGAGATCAGACCTCTACTCTTGCCTGATGCGTCTAAAACAAAAAGGGGGAACTGTAGAGAGCTGCGGAATGCTGTGCCTTAAAGATGGAGCTGGTTTCCGCCTTCCACCTTCCCAATGGTGAGTGCTCTCTGTCACGAACAACTCCACATTTGGCTAAGGCCGAGGATCTGGCTTGCTTCTATGTATGTGGACCTATCTGCATTGCCCCCGTGGCACGCCTGGGTTGGCTACCCAGAGGCTATTTAAGCTGTGGGCTGGCTTTCCCCGGGGTCCGAGGATTGTTCAATGTTCCTGAATAAACTGCATTGAAAAAAAAAAAAAAAAAAGAAGTATACTGATCTTAAAGGGACATAATTCCCTATAAGGGACATTATTCTACATAATTGTAGACAACTTCATAAAAATAATCAAACAGTAAGAAAACTCTGATTTCACTGAATTTTTTACAAATGCTGCCCTAAATACATTCTTAGTGAAACCAAGTTGTATCACTTATTGTTGCCAAAGTCAGCTTTTTTACTTTAATTTTTATATTCTTGTATTCCTATTATATTTCCTAGGATATAAAGGGCTGTGTTAATATATCAATAATTTCTTAGCCCTGTTGTTATCAGTAAAACACAGGAAATGCAGATGCACACATTCATATTTTGCAACTTCTGAACATTCCATCTCTTTTTTCCAAAAGAAAAAAAAAAGTCAGGAATTTACACCCATGGAGTAGGCACTGCCCTGTAAACTAGCGAGGACAAAGCTGTTTGCTTTTTTATTTAATGCTCTGAGATCTCTATTTGCAAATGACTTATGATATGAAGTTCAAGATGCCTTCATTTTCATAGTACACATTGAGAATGGTCTATTCCTCTTTATAAAGGGGAACCAGACAGATTTGGAATGGACTGTACAAGTGCTGTTTGATCCTATTTAAATTTTTGATAATATAATTACATCTTTCCCCCTTTCCTTTCCCAGTGGTTCTCAACCTTCCTAATATTGTGACCCTCTAATGCAGTTCCTCATGGTATGGTGACCCCCCCAACCATTTTCATTGTTACTTCATAAGTGTAATTTTGGTACTGCTCTGAATCATAATGTAACTTGTTGGAGACAAAAGTTTGCCAAAGGGGGCATGACATACAAATTGAGAAACACAGGGACAGGATATCAACTGGAAACTGTTCATACAGGGACAGCAGCCTCTTCACACAGTAAATAAACCACGTTTGTCAGATTCACATGGAGAAACATTTCCATTTCCCAGCATGTCAGTACTGTACAAATAGAAGTTGGCAGGCTGTACAGGGAAATGCCTAGAGGAGCTCATATTTCACTGTCTGCCTCATTGGTGAATCTGCACAGTGGCCTTGAAGTTGGATTGAGTGCTTTTCAGCTCCATCCTGACTCACTCTTTGTGGAAATGAAACTTAAGAAAGCTAATTTTTATAGAAGAGAACTCAGTAAGTTCCTTTACAGCTGCAACTAGGACTAAATTGCTGCACAGTATTGCCTATACATAATAGCAAAAGTATTTTTTATGGAAAGTTTAATCAAGAAAGTGATATTTTAATACATACTGAATCCCAGAATTTCTGTATATAAAGAAAAAGAGAAAGTAGGAAACACGTTTCTCTTTACAAAAGAGAAATACATTTTATTAGCCAAAAAAATGACCAATAGAAGGAAGCACATGATGATGCTAAATTAATTCACAACTAAATAAGAAATACACCAAGTAAAGTGTGTATTTTGTATCTTCATACAAAATAAATACATCAAGAGCATGAACATATAATGCTTTTTCATTTAATTTTAAATAACCAATCATTTTATCCCTTAAAATACTTATTAGGTCTATCAACTACAGTGTGAAAATTGCCTTTTTAAATTTAAATGTGCTGCTATCTAAGGATCTACAGTGAGACAAACACTGACACTGACATTACCATAACTTAAAATGTACACACTAAATATTTAATTACTATTATACTCTATGTTCCTAAAAAACAGATACTTGAATTTTATCGTTAAAATAAAAACTGAAAATAAGCACAACATGCTTCAAAAAGAGAAAAGAAAATCTAAACATATGCAACAACATTGTGTCATGTCATATGTGTCCAAGTTAAGAGAGTAGAGTCATGTGTGATGATCTGAGGTGAGAAGGTTGGGGGTTTAAGGTCATAATTGGCTATAGAGAGAATTGGAAAGCAACAAAGGCTTTATAAGCTAAGACCTTCTCTCAAGGAGAAATAAATAAAAACAATAAGTAGAAAGTAAATTCAAACATAAGGTGAATAGTAGCCTTTCTGATGATAAATATAGAAATAGTTTAAATTTAAGCAAAAAAAAAAAAAAAAAAAAGAAATACCCACAAATAAGGAAACAAAATTCTAATAATATGCTATTGGGAAACAGTTGGAGAATAAAGTATTAATACAGTTTGGGAGTACAATGAATAAAAATTTGGAAGCATCTATTAAATAAAAGAAACTAAATTAAAATAATGTTGTTTGTACAAGTCAGGATAACAACTCAAAGTATAGTAAACAAGATAATTAAGAATACACTATCAGTAAAACACTCATAAAAGAAAACGTCTTCTAATGAACATTAACAACATTTCACATCTCTTAGAGGTAGCTCACACTCACAACCCAATACTCACAAGACAGAGGCAGGAGGATTGCTGTGAGGTCAAGGCCAGATTGTGCTACACAGTGAGTTTTAACCCAGCTTGAGCTTCAGAATAAGTGCCTACCTCAGAAAAATTTTAAAAAGAAAGAAATATTAATATATTTGAAAATATTAGCAATAAAATAAGATGACTATCCTTATGCTTTACTTATTTTCACTAATTTTATTGAGAAAATAACACATGAATGTCAGCTCTCCTCCAAACATAGGAAATTTTGTATTGGGTTATTCTCATATGTCCATTCTAGAGCATGGTGTCTGGTACAAATATTGCACATTGGCTCCTTATATGAGCATTACTTAATGTTGACCAAATGGTTATCAGAGCCCATGTTAATTAAGCCTGACCTCCAAACTTAATTTCTAATAATACTTAACAAAAAAATTCAAGTTTTTACAATAAAAAACGTATGGAACATTCCAAATTACAGCCACATTCAAGAATAATCAGATTGTCAATTACATATCTTAAGCACAAAATTATTTGAAAATAATTTGTATTTTCTCTGTTCCCAAACCCTGTCAACACCAAAGATCCAGAAAATTGCATTTCTGTTCTTTCTCAAGTTCATAAAGAAATATAATGTCATATTATCTAGATATCTTCCTCTATGTTTAAACTATTGTCATTCAAAATGTTCTCTAGGGATAATTCTGTGATTCTTTGGATTTGAAGCATGTATTTTTTTAAGAGGAATCATGATATTTTAGTTTGCATATTTAGTTGTTATATTGAAATGTCAGAAATTCCCAAAGAACTACTCAGAATGTGATCTGACAGCCACTCAGAAATTCATCTTTATGGGTGCTAACTCTCCTTCAGCAAACAGTAAAAATAGTTTATTGGATGGCTTCTGGTATATGAATTGAAAAGAAGGTTTATCTTGGTATGTTATGTAATTTAAATAATTAGTTTTCCACAGGAGCTGACTATCATGTGATAAGCAGACCAAACTCTTCAGCTAATGCATGATGCCCATAACATATCTCTGAAAATCAGATGAGCTATTTAAATGTCTGGGGCTGAAATCCAAATGCAGTAAGATAGATGGCTCTGTAGGACAAGCAGCACTTATTATACAATATAGAAAACAAAATGTGTTCAGCCTATGGGTTGCAGCTTTTCTCCTTCCTGTCAGGGGTAACTGATAATCAGGGTGGCGCCACAGAAGACAGGCTCAACCTTCAAAAAGGTGCACCTGTGATTTCAGCTGCCGCAGGTCAATGGCAGACACAGACACTAAAATTACAGAAGCTGTAAAACTGTTGACAGCAGAACTCGATTTTATTGCTTTCATGGTCCCAGTGAATACAGGAGAGAAGGGTTAACCACTGGCATGCCAGTCTGTAGAGACAGCAGGAACAGGAAGGCACAGTGCTCTGGCACTTCTTTTTCTTTGTGCTGTTAATTTCTATTCGCCTAGTAAGCAACTATTCAGGCACACATGTGGATATCCACGCTTCATCCGTCCTTCACAGGTGAAGAGCTGGAAGCACACAGGGGAAAACAATCAAACCCCAGATCTTCAAGTACCTTCCATATTTGCACAGTGGTTTGAGTGGTTAATTTCAAACCGACATTATGCTATCACCCTTTGCCTAGAAAAGTAACCCCAGTGACAGCAGCAGTGGCATTCACTAAGAGCTCCTCAGAAACTCCGAATCCAGACACCCCCATAGACATGTCAATCAACTCTATATTCTAAAGGAATTTATATGAGTTGAATGTATGTTCAATTCAGATTTGTTTTACACAGGAAAAAAATCAAATGGACACTGAATCTCTTTTCTCTGTGTGATTTATTTATAAACATGCATGAAGAATTATAGCGTTCACACTTTTTCTCATTTATTTATTTTGTTTGCTTTCCATCCTGCAGCCCCTTCTCTCCTTCCCTTTCAGTCCCACCCTGTCTCCCTCTTCCCTCCCTGCTCTCCTTTCCCACCCACCCCAGCTCAGTAAGTTGCATCAGGACTGAACATGTCCTCTTCCCCTGTGGCCTGTCAAGGCAGTCACGCCAAAGGAAAGTGACCTAAATAGTAGCAAGTGAGTCCCTGTCCGATGCAGTCTCCACTTCCCTTCCTAGAAGACCCACTTGAAGCCTAAGCTGCCCATCTGCTGCATCTTTGTAGTGGGCCTAGGTCCAGTTCATGCACGGTCCTTGGTTGATGCTTCAGTCTCAGCAAATCTTCCTGGGCCCTGGTGGCTTTGTTCTTTTTCTTGTGGAGCTTCTGTCACTTCCGGGTCCTTTTCTCTTTCCTCCCATTATTCCCCAAGTCTCCCTACACCCTGCCCAGTGTTTGGCTCTGAGTCTCAGTATCTCTTTTTAGGCACTGCTGGATAGAGCCTCTCAGAGGACAACTCTGACCGGCTTCTATTTGCAAGTTTAGCAGAGTATCTATGAAGTGTCAGGAGTTGGCACTCTCCAATAGGGTAGATCTTTGGTTGGACAAGGCATCTGTCGGCATTCCTTCAATTTCTGCTCTATCTGCTCTATCTTTATCCCTACACATCTTGTAGGCAGAGTAAATTTGGGATTGAAGTCTTTGTGGATGAGTTGGTGTTCTCTGTCCTTTACCAGAAGACTAGTCTAGTTAGAGGAGGTCCTCTTCAATCTCTATGGTTTCTGCTACTGGGAGTCTCTGCTTGATTCCCCCTCATATCTTCTGAGGAGCCTACCCTGACTTAGGTCTCCAGCTTGTCATAAAGATGTCCCCACTCTCATTTCTTTTCTCTCCACAGGCCCTCTGTCTCTCACCCTTGCTCTCCTCAGGTCTGATCTCCACCCTTTTATCTCTCTGTGCCCCCTCCCTACCGTGTTCCCTCTCTTCAGCCATTACTTCTATCTGTTCTATCTCCTCTTCTGAGTGAACTTTATACATTCTCTCTTGGGTTTTCCTTATTAACTATCTTCTTTGGGTCTGTACCACGTAATATGCTTGTACTATGTGGCTAAAATCCACTTATAAATAATTACATACCATGTGTGCTCAGGTGCCCCACAGGCCTCGTAGAGATGGGGACAGTTGGGCTTGGGTTGCACACCTAGCTCACCTCCACTGCATTCACTGTCTCTACTGGGCTCACTGTTTCTGACCCAGGTGGGCCAGGCAGCTGGAGAGCAGGAGGAAAGACCTCAGAGCCAAGAGCTTCTTGGGTGCCCACAGGACTCCTCAGGATGGGGGACCATCACATTCACAGTTCTTAAGTGTTTCCAAAAAGCAGCATTCTAGAAGCATGGCTGGCAAGTGGAGGATATCATATTTGTTTTCATCATGATTCAAGTGTTTCATAATGCCCAAATCTTATCACTATTGTGTCAATAGCAAAGATAATTATATCTCCATGTTTAACTTAAAATCAAATATAGTCATCATTTTATTGTGTCTTTATTCATTCAACAAATATTTCCTGAATATTGTTAGCTACTTGTAAGAAGTGTAACTGAAGGGCTTACTGAGCTACAGACTGCTGGGCCTCATTGCTCAAACCTTCTGATTCTTAATGTTTGAGGTACTCAAGGTAGTCAAGACTTGGTGAGACTATTGGTCCACAGCCTGCACTTTCAGAACCACTGTTCTGGAGGTGTTAGGTATTATTAGATCCTCAGAACATTTTAAATGAGGATGTGAGACTTTTTTCCTTCAAAACTTAAAACACTGATTAGGCAGCTACAATTATTACACTAATATTTGTAATATAATAAATGATTTTCAAAAAAACAACTACAATGGCAGAAGAGTTGCCACAGTCACTAAGCTATTTGCAAATGTAGGCACAAGGACCTCAGTGCAACCACCAGAAATACACACACAAAGTACTTACAAAAAGCTATCCATAATGGGAAGCACTCCCGTTATGGGAGTTGGAGACAGCTGGATCGTTTCAGCTCACTGGCCAGCCAGTCTAGCTGAGTCAGGGAGGCTGCCCAGGCTACTGTAAGATCATGTCTGAAAGCCAAGAAGGGCATCTTCTGAAGAACAATGACAGCATGTGAGTTCTGACCTCACATTTTTATATGCATACACTACACACACACACACACAGACACACACACACACACATTCACATAGCAATTAATTAGTTAATTAAATAGAAACAGTATCTAAATACATCTTATAGCTATTCCCAATGCAGGTACAATATTTCTAGATAAAGATTAAAGTGAGGTTTGGGCAAAAGACAAAGTTGTGGCTGCAGCAAACTCTGAGTAGAATAAAGATCCACAGAACTCCAGAACAGGATTTCTTAGAGTAAAATTTGTTATCATAAACCAATGTAGAAAATATAAGGTAGAGAATACTTGCTGGTTCCAGCAGTTTGCAAAAAGGAGATTAAGTTTAAAAATTTGGTTGTAGATGAATAGTAGGCTGAATTTCACTGTGGTGGATATTTATTTTTTAAAATGAGGTGATCAGTATCTTAACAAAATATAAGTACATAAGATATATATAAGATAGATACATATAAAATATATAAGTATATAAGATATAAGATATTTTGTTAAGATATAACCAGTTCTGTATATTGAAAAGACTAATCTGTGTTATCGCCCAAAATTTCTGTAGACTATATGTTCCAGATATGACAGTAGAAGCACAGGCTTCCTGGACTCAAAATTTGTTCATGCTTCCTTGTTGTAAATATTATGGGCAGAAAATCTGCCACAAGGAGCATAGGATGCAGTAGGATCACAGTTGGTGTGTCTGCAAGGACAGCTTTGGCTCACCGCGCATCAGTGCAGGCTGTTCGCATACAGTGACAGATCCTGAGAGCCCTTCTCTGCTGTGCTTTTCCCATCTCCTGTGATGATCTCAGAACTCAGTGCTATTGTGGGCAGATTTAGAGAGCTTGTTGCAAATCCTCCGCACATTACAGAACTCATCCGGACATATATATTCAGATATATGTTTAAAGTTACCAGAATTCCCTTTGTATATTTTTGATTGGTCAGACATGTTTCATGTAAACATGTAGGATGTGCCTGTTAGAGAAATATAGACAGAGACTAAAGCAGAAGGAGGAAAAGAAGAGGGGAGGAAGAGAAGGATGTAAGAAGAATGTGTCCAGTACATACAGAAATGAAAAGCTAATAACACCCTAACATCCACAAACAGGTGTTCTCATGAAAAATCAGCTGGCTTACCTTAATTTAAAAGACACTGACATGAACTTCATTTCACTGTCCCTAGCACTCAAGCCTGGAATTTCAATGCTGAGATTCATCTGTTGTACGTTTTACAGCTGTTATTACATTGATCACGAAATGATTGATTAGAAGCACCACACACTAATGTAGACAAAAATAAATCATTTTAAAGACCTATAGAGGAAAAGTGATGATAGCTGTATATTGATTCAAAAAAATTTCCTCTTCCTGCAGAGGTGAACTGAGGAACTCTTTCCTCTGAGGAGCAGAACACAGTCTTATCAAACTCCAAAGAGAGGACAGAATACACAGGCAGAGGCCGGGGCTGCAAGGCATTGAAATAAAGCAGGAGAGAGAGAACGTTCTTAGCAAATGCACAGATGACTCTACTTTGAAGTGTGCAGTGAGTATTTTGCTGAGCTGACCGGGGAAGCACAAATCTCTAGATCCCTTGATAAGACGCTGGCATTTGCATTAAACTATGAATTTTTGCATCAAATATTCGAACAATGTCATGGTCTCCTGAAGGCCCAGTGAGTCCGCAATTAGAGGGAACATAACCTGATAAGAGCAGGGAACAGCAAAGGTCACAGCAGAGAACAAAAGAAACAGCACGTGACCGTCACAGAATATCTGAGAAAACAAAACACTTATTTATCAAGCTAAGAAAACTAAAACAGTCTAGATTCTCCTGCAGAATATCAGCAGTCCTGCAGACCCACTTAGATATCTCTGTAGCAGACGAGGCAGGGAAGCAGATCTGTAGGAAAATCTGGGTGAAGAATCAGTCTTCTCCTAGATGAGTGCCCGAGCAGTCAGCCCTGAACACATAGAAGCAACAGCAAATGGAATCAGCAGTATGTATGTATACATGTACATGCATATGATTATAGGTAACAATCATTAAACAAGAAGTTATGGACATGAGAAGACACTGGACGATGTGTGAGGAGCTAGAGGTAGATAAAGGATGGACTGTGTAAGTTACACGATTGCAAAACTCATGTCTAAAATTCTCAAAAGAAAAATTTTAAACTGTTTGAGTTAAATCAAAAAATCAATAAAAATTATAAGCATAAAAGGAATCACTATAATCATGCCAGTTAGATCTATGATGAAGTAAGAAAACACATACATACACACACTCACATACAAACCGGCTATAAAAATCAGACTATAGACTGAGTTTCAAAGGTAAACACCAGCCAGAAGTGATGGGGTTCACATCTTTTTTTTTTTCTTTGTCTCCTTTGTATGTATATAGATATAGATATAGATATACATTTTATTTTTTTGTTTGTTTGTTTTTATAATTTTTTTTATTTTTTATTTTTTTTAATTTTTATTTTTCTTTTTAGTTACATTTTGTTAACTCTGTGTCCCAGCTGTATCCTGCTCCCTCATTCCCTCCCCAAACCCACACTCCCTCCCTGGTCTCCTCCCTGCCCCTTTCCAAGTCCACTGATAGGGGAGGACCTCCTCCCCTTTCATTTGACCCTGTTTTATCAGGTATCTTCAAGGCTGGCTGCAAAGTCCTCCTCTGTGGCCTAACAGGACTGCTCCTCCCCTGGGGGTGGGAGGGGGGGAGGTCAAAGAGCCTGCCCTTGAGATCCTGTTAGAAATAGTCCTTGTTCCCCTTACTTTGGAAAACTACTTGGTTACTGAGCTACCACGGGCCATATCCAAGCAGAAGTTCTATGTTATATCCATAGATGGTCCTTGGTTGAGGGTCAGTCTCAGAAAAGACCCTGTGCCCGGATATATTTGGTCCTTGTAGAGCTCCTATCCTTTCCATATCATACTAACTCCCCTTCTTTCATATGATTCCCTGCACTCTGCCGAGGGTTTGGTTATGAGTCTTAGTGTCTGCTTTGAAACACTGCTAGGTAGAGTCTTTCAGATGCCTTTTGCGGTAGACTCCTGTCATACGTTCAATGCACATCCCATTTGTCTTTCTAAATGAGTATTGATCATCTTCACCCATGTCCACTTTCTTGATTATCTTCTTTAGGTGTGTAGATTTCATTATGTTTATCATATCTTGTAGGTCTATATAAGCAAGTATATACCAAGTTTGTCTTTCTCCTTCTGGGATACTTCACTCAGAATGATCTTTTCTAGATCCCACCATTTGCCTGCAAATTTCATGATTTCCTCTTTTTTGATTGCTGAGTAGTATTCCATTGTGTAAAAATACCACAGTTTCTGTATCCATTCCTCCGTTGATGGACATCTGGGTTGTTTCCAAGTTCTGGCTATTACAAATAAAGCTGCTACAAGCATGGTTGAACAAATGTCCTTGTTATGTACTTGAGCAAATTTTGGGTATATACCTAGGAGTGGTATAGCTGGGTCTTGAGGTAGCACTACTCCTAATTGTATAAGAAAGTGCCAGATTGACTTCCAAAGTGGTTGTACCAGTTTACATTCCCACCAGCAATGGAGGAGGGTTCCCCTTTCACCACAGCCTCTCCAGCATGTGTTGTCACTTGAGTTTTTCATCTTGGCCATTCTGATGGGTGTAAGGTGAAATCTCAGGGTTGTTTTGATTTGCATTTCCCTAATGGCTAATGAGGTTGAGCATTTCTTTAAGTGTTTCTCTGCCATTCAATGTTCCTCTTTCGAGAATTCTCTGTTTAGCTCCATTCCCCATTTTTTAATGGGATTACTTGGTTTGTTGTTTTTCTGCTTCTTTAGTTCTTTATATATACTGGATATTAGCCCTCTGTCAGATAAAGGGTTAGTGAAGATTCTTTCCCAATCTGTAGGCAGTCGTTTTGTTTTGATGACGGTGTCCTTTGCTTTACAGAAGCTTTTCAGTTTCATGAGGTCCCATTTATTGATTGTTGCTCTTAGAGCCTGTGCTGTTGGTGTTCTGTTCAGGAAGTTGTCTCCTGTGCCAATGAGTTCTAGGCTCTTCCCCACTTTTTTTTCCAACTGATTTAGAGTATCTGGTTTTATGTTGAGGTCCTTGATCCACTTTGGGGATTCACATCTTTAATTTCAGCACTCATGAGTCAGAGGCAGGTGGGATCTCAGTAGTTTGAGGCCAACCTCTTCTCCACAGGGAGATCCAGAAAAGCTAAGACTACATAGGCAGAAAAAACAAAACAAAACAAAACAAAAAAAAAAAGCAAACAAAAAGAGTAAAGGAAAGGGAGAAATGTAGTAATTAAATTATAATAATTTCAAAAAATTTAATGGTGGCTTTTACTTATGTTTATTTATAAACAAGCTGTATTAAGCAGTAATAAATGCTTAGTTGTGTCTGTTGCTCTTGCAAGGATCCTGTCCCATCCAGGTCCTTCCATCTTTCCCACAACACTTCCACAGGACCCCCTGAGCTCTGCCCCATGCTTGGATGCAAGTCCCAGCATCTGTCTCAATCCTCTGCTGGCTGGAGCCTCCCAGGCGACAGTCAGGTTAGATTCCTGTCTACATAGTAGAGCATAGTAGAGCATTATTAATAGTGTCAGGGGCTGGCTCTCTACCATGAGGTGGGTCTCAAGTTGGACCATTATTAGTTGGACATTCCCTCAATCTTTGTTTCCTCTTTATCCCTGCACTTTTTGTAGGCAGGGTAATTTTTGGATCAAAGTATTTTTTCAGTGGGTTGTTGTTGCCATTCTTCCACTAGTCCTGCCTGGCTAGGAGGTGGTCACTTCAGTCTTCAATTCCCCCCGCCCCTGCCAGCCCCCGTTAAGTCTCAGCTAGAGTCACACCCATATCCTCCCAGGAGCCTACCTGTTGCAGACCTCCAGCTTGACAAAGAGATAGAACCCCCTCAGTTTCCCTTTTTGTTTCCAGCCCTCTAACCTCCCACCACTGTTCTCCCCTCATCTGATCCCCACCCGTTTGCCTCCCCATTCCATCTCCTGCCCAGTTCCCTCTCTTTATCCACTTCTGCTGTCTATTCTATTTCCCCTTCTGAGTGACATTCTGGTACCCTCCCTTGGGCCCTCCTTGTTACTTTACTTATTTGGATCTATAGATTGTAGTATTATTATCTTGTACTATGGGTCTAGTTCCATCCATTTGCCTGCAAATTTCATGATTTCCTTGTTTTAACAGCTGAGTAGTATTCCATTGTGTAAATATACCACAAACTCTGTATCCATTCTTCAGCTGGGGGACATCTAAGTGGTTTCCAGTTTCTGGCTATTTCAAATAAAGCTGCTATGAACATAGTTGATTAAATGGTGGAACATCTTTTGGGTATATGCTCAGAAGTGGAATAGCTGGAACTTAAGGTAGAACTATTCCAAATTATTTAAGAAAGCACCAGGTTGTTTTCCAGAGAGGTTGTACAAGTATGTACTCGCACCAGCAATGGAGGAGGGTTCCCCTTTCTCCACATCCTCACCACCATGTGTTGTCACTTGAGTTTTTGATCTTAGCCATTGTGATGGGTGTGAGATGGAATCATTTTGATTTGCATTTCTCTAATGGCAAAAGACATTGAGCATTTCTTTAAGTGCTTTCAAGATTCCTCCATTGTGAATTCTCAATTTAGCTCTGCACCCCATTTTTAATTGGATTATTTGATTTGTTGATTCTTTTTTAATTATTATTTTTATATTAATTACAGATTATTCACTTTGTATCCCAGCTGTAGTCCTCTCTCTCCTCCTCTCCCAATCTCACCCTCCCTCCCTCATCTCCTCTTATGACCCTCTCCAAGTCCACGGATAGAAGTCCTCCTCCCCTTCCATATGACCCTAGCTTATCTGGTCTCATCTGAATTGGCTTTTTTGTTCTCCTCTGTGTCCTGGCAAAGCTGCTCCCTCATCCAGGGGAGGCACTCAAAGAGCTAGCCACTGAGTTGATTTGCTGATTCTTAATTTCTTAAGTTCTTTGTATATTTTGGATATTAGCCCTCTGTCTGATATATGGTTGGTGGAGATCTTTTTCCAATCTGCAGGCTGCCATTTTGTTCTATTGACAGTGTCCTTTTACTTACAGAAGCTTCTCAGTTTCGTGAGATCCCATTAATTAATTGTTGATCTCAGAGTCTTTGAAGAGAGAAATTAAAGATTTTAGAAGATGGGAAGACCTTCCATGTTCATGGATCTGTAGGATTAACATAGCAAAAATGGCCATCCTGCCAAAAGCCATTTACAGATTCAATGCAATTCAAATCAAGATTCCAACACAATTCTTTATGGACCTAGAAACTTCATTAGCTTCATATGGAAAAATAAAGGACCAAGGATAGCCAAAACAGTTCTGTGCAATAAAAGAAATTCTGGTGGTATAAACATCCCTGATTTCAAGCTATACTAAAGACAATAGTAAATTAAAACTTCATGGTACTGGCATAGAAACAGATTGATCAGTGGAACAGAACTGAAGACCCAGAAATAAACCCACACTCCTACAGCCACTTGATTTTCAACAAAGAAGCCAAAACCATACAATGGAAAAAAGAAAGCATCTTCAAAAAATAATTCTGGTCTAACTGGATGTCTGCATGTAGAAAAATGCAAATAGACCCACACTTATCACCCTGCACAAAACTCAAGTCCATGTGGATAAAAGACCTTGACATAAAACAAGAGACTATAAATCCATTAGAAGACAAAGTGGGGGAAAGTTTGGAACTCATTGACATAGGAGACAACTTCCTGAACAGAACACCAACAGCCTTGTGACTATTAAAATCAATCCTTTTGGAATATTTAGACAGACACCCAGCTTCCATCAGCTCTAAAGCAGAGATTGTCATCAGACAGAAGGAGAAACCAATAGTTTTCTAATTTTGCTGTAACTTGCATATCTGATTTCCCACTGACATACTTGAAATGTCTTGAAGTATAACTTCCTTTATTCTGTTCCTGTAAAAACTTCATGAAACATGAAATTTATGATACCCTAAATCTGTGTTCCCAACTAATGGTTACTCCTGCTTCTCCCCAGAATAAATTATGTTTTACTCCCTTTAAAATGAAGTCTGTGCCTTTCACATCTTCAAGTGTCAGGGCACGTCAAAGCATAAACTCTCAATAGGAAGATCATAAATGAATTTGGAAGAGAACATGCATCTAGTTAGTTTGGCCAGACATTTATCATAGACTCAGAAATAATTTGTATTCAGGTATTTGAGAAGTTAAATTGCTGGTTAATAAGGGAAGGAGTATATTCAAAATTTATGTTATAAATTGAATATAATGTAAAGAAACACTGTCATGTGATCCTAGACAACCACTTGCACATGCAGCAGGACACTTAGGTGTGAGCTCCTTCATACACTGCTAGTGTTTTGGATCATGAATAGGATGAGTCAGGCTGGGAACAGGTAGACTACACAACTGCCTTATTATGCTTTGGGCCTGTTATAGACATTTAGGCTCAGAAAGGACAAAGATGCTACTGGGGTTCATACAACTAGAATATACGTTCAGATCACTTGCCAAGGCTATCTCCCAGGGTGGGTGACTTCAAGAGAGGGAGAGAGCTGTTGTCCTGGGATAGAATGACTAGCTCGGGATTGATTTAGAATCTGTTAATGCCCTCATAACATCAGCATCTTTTATTTTTTAATTTAATTTATATATTTATTACAATTTGTTCACTTTGTGTCCCTGCTGAAGCCCCCTGTCTCATATCCTCCTGGTCCCATCCATGCTCCCTCTATACCCTTTCCCTAGTCCCCTGACAGGGGAGGTCCTCCTCCCCTTCTATCTGACCCTAGGTTATCAGGTCTCATCAAGGCTGGAATAAGCACCTTTTAAAACAGTGTTGAATGATAACGTTGGAAAGGATGTTAAAACTGAATGGCAGTGCAGAGAGTATGAGCAATGCAATTGTCAGGAGTACTGATTCTGCTAACTATTATGTACCTTTTCTTAGTGAGGAATTAATCATTTTTAGAACTTTATCTCTTTTTTTCTGGGTTTTTTTTATTTTTTTAATTTTTCATCAATTACACTTTATTCATTCTGCATCCCCCCATAAGCCCCTCCCTCCTCCCCGAACTTTATCTCTTATCTAAGAATTTTAATTGAATATTTTGCTTATGTTAAATATTTGCTTCAGACAAAAAAATTAAAGTGATGAGAAAGAATCTATTTTATTAATATTAGTTAAACATACCTGTATTTGAATTTTAATCTAATTAGCTTTGAAGCTTTGCTTCTTGACCAGGTTGAGTGCTAGTATCATTGTGAAAGTCTGTATCAATGACAATTGACTGGCGAACACACTTTCAGGTTTTAAGGTCCATCTTTCTAAGAAACAGCATTTAATTTTCCATAATAAAAATGGTATAAAACATTAGCTGGTTAATCCTCAAAGTAATTGATCCCAGCCTTTCTCAAAGACTTGAGACTGTTTTGCTTCAAACACATGTCAAGGGAAGAAAATGTGTGGTTTGTGTTTGTGTGAGGTAGAACGCAGTACAGAGAGAAACCATGCCACTAGAATACAGGTGCTAACAGACATAGTGGTTGCCTTACACATTGTTAGCTCCTAATTTTTCTAAATGCCTTAAAATTCAAGTTCATGAAAGTCAGAGAAGCTTGTGCAGAATGTGCTTAATGCTGGGGTATTTTTCATGGTCTTTTGTGTTATTGGTTTCAGACTATTTCTCTAATTGCTTTACCCTTTCAGAACAATTTTATGCAAATTATCTTATGTAACAGTAATATTTCTTATCAGAGTATGACAGGCCTGGAATTTTATAGTTATACCAAGTTAATTTGGGTAAGGCCATGATAATCCAAGTTTATTTTTATTTATATGAATGTGTACACATCTATCTGGTTGCATGCTTCCTTTGCTTGGGTGCCTGTAGAGGGCAGATTAAGGTGTCAGATTGCTTGGAGCTTGCTTTACAAGCAGCTGTGAGTCACCAGACAGAAGAACTGGGAAGTGACCTCAGGTCCTATGGAGAAGCAGCAAGTGTTCTGAACTGCTGAGCCACCTCTCCAGCCTCTCATGACAATTATTTTTTTCCTTAGCTATTTGTATTTCTTTCTTTTAATTTTTTATTTTATTTTTATTATTAGTTACATTTTATTAACTCTGTATCCCACCCCCTCATTCCCTCCCAATCCCACCCTCCCTCCCTCATCTCCTCCCTGCCACTTTCCAAGTCCACTGATTGGGGAGGACCTCCTCCCCTTTCATCTGACCCTGTTTTATCAGGTATCTTCAGGACTGGCTTCAAAGTCCTCCTCTGTGGCCTAGCAGGATTGCTCCTCCTTTGGGGGATGGGGAAATCAAAGAGACAATTCTTTAAAGGTCTTTTATATGGTGGGTACACTAGTAATTAATATCTCCACATAGAGTTTTCCCCTAAAACCAATACACAAAAAAGGTACTTCCATGGAAGAATGTTATCTTTGAATATTCTCAAAAGTACAAATTATCCCCACAGCAGAACATTTTTCTTTTTTATCAGGAGAAAAGGTGAAAATAATCAATGGATTATGTGTAGCCAACAAGTGTATTCAAACAAGAGTTACATTGTATCTTGAAGCAGATACAGTAAAATGTGATTTAGTAAAGTGCCACATGCAGTTTCCACATGACAACTCCAGCAACTTTAGAGCCTGTGACTTGTAAACTTGCCGCTGTCAAAGCTGTCCAGTGAGGCTGGAAGCCGTTATGCAGATTGAAATACATCCTTTCAAAATGGAGGAGCTTGTATCTGGAATCAGAGTTGTGCTCTGTCATTGCAGTGAACATGTGAAAACAACATGTTTTCTATTTATTTCAACTTCTTCCACTATTTACTGAAACAATGAATGTGAAATGACTTGCTATTATGCTATAAACAGTGAGGAAAATGCAGACGAAAGCACAGCCTAAAAGCTCTCATTAACTATCCAATGGCAAGGCATTGTTTTAACTACAGCTTCCCTATAAGATTATGTTATTCACAGATAATTCATGCTATACTGATCATTAAAAATCAAAGAATCTAGGGAAGTTACTGTAATGGGTGCACTAAGAGACCCCCAAATACAGCCACACTGCGAAAGAAAAATTTAATTTAAAAACAAACAAAGAAAAACCTGTCCAGCTGCCTAGGACAGGGGAGGACAGCGACAGCTGCAAAGCTTGTGAGGTTTTATATGGGTCTATTCAGGGGGAGGCTGCTGGAATGCTGGGACAGAAAGGTTGTTAAGAGACCTCTTCAGACAGTGAGGTGCTGACAGCCGTGTTTAGCAGCATTCAGACAGCCCTAAGGACTTTTGAAAAATGCTTTAAGTTTCTGTTTCCTAGAAAAAAAAACAAACTAAGGTGGAGATCAAACTGTTGCCCTAAAATATTGTGATCAGCATTGCCATTTGGTGGCTGGCCTTCTGACCTAACAGTTTCCATGGTTTGAATGTTTGTGTTACCCCAAAATTTATATGTTGAACAAAGAGATTATCACATTAAGACACAGGGCCCCTTGGAAAGTGAATACATTGTAAGAGTGAAACTTTATGACAGATATTACAGCACTCATAAAACAACCCAAAGCAAGTGCCCTGTCTTTTCCATCACATAAGAACACAATGAGATGTACCATCTGTGAGCAAGAAACAGGGGAATAACTGGATGGAAAATTTCAGTACCTTCATGTTAGATTTTTCCAGCATCAACAACAAAAAGAAATGAATTTCAAAGAAGAGAAGAAGAAATGAATTTCGGTGTGAACTACCCAGATTATAACACTTTGCTGAACCAGCCTAAGCCAGAGCTTTACTGCATTGAATAATTTCTCCCCAAAAATGTATCCCCATGTAGAACATGTAAATGTGGCCTTACTTAGAAATAGGGTCATATAGATGTATTCAAGCTAAGATGGTGTCACACTTCTTTTAAGATAAATCCTAAGCTCATAGAGAATCCTTTTTTATTAAAGAAAGGGGACATTTAGATGTGGAGAAACAGAAAGAGAGAACTCCAGATGAATATAGAGGTAAACACAAAAATCACATATAAGCCAGAAATTAAAATTAAATCATTGTAGACGAAGATTGTCTGAAGCCACCCCAGGCTAGGAGAGAGAGGTGGGTGAAATCTCTTCTTCTCAAGGCAGTCAGACAAGCCAACCCCACTGACACCTTCATTCCAAGCTTCCATCCTTCTGAAATTCAAAGGAGAAAGTAGTATTTTTTTTTCCAGCAGGTCAGTCTATGAGTATCACAGGAAACGGGCACAGGTAAGGTGGGCAGCGTTGATAAGTTGCCGAGCCTTTTTCTTTTATGGAAAGGTGGGATTCTCTTTGCTTATCCTTAGAAGAAAAGGCCGGCTGACTACTCTATTTTCCCCGTACTTTTCTGTTGTTTGTTTATTCAGAAAAAGACAATGTGATCGTATTAACATATATCAACTCTACTAAATCATATTTTCACTAATACTTCTTCAAATTCTTTTTTCATGGGAAGTTCGGTTTTCTTAACATTTCTGATGAATAATTTTGAGTAGTAGCTAATGTAAAGTTTAATGCCCCACCCTTTATAAGAAGACATAGAATCTGAAATTGCCTGTTTTAAACTTACAAAGGTTCTGCAACAAAATGAAATACAGAATATGCAAAAATAAAAGATACTTCATTTTCACATCATAGAAATAGAGGGAAAGGACTTGCAGCCAGATTTTGCCTAGCCAACATGCTCCTAACCTAGCCAAGACTATCAAAGTAGATATTGAGACTTATGGCCAAACTTTGGGCAGAAAGAATGCAGGGAATCTTATGAGAGAAGTGGGAAATAATGGTAAGAGCTGGAGATGACAGGAACTCCACAAGGAGAGCAACAGAACCAAAAAATTTGAACACAGGGGTCTTTCCTGAGACTCATACTCCAATCAAGTACCATGCATGGAGATAACCTAGAACCCCTGCACAGATGTAGCCTATGACAGTTCAGTGTCCAAATGGGTTCCATAGTAATGGGAACAGGGACTGCGTCTGACTTGAACTGATTGGCCTGCTCTTTGATCACCTCCCCCTGAGGGGGGAGCAGCCTTACCAGGCCACAGAGGAAGACAATGCAGCCAGTCCTGATGAGACCCAACAGACTAGGATCAGAAGGAAGGAAAAGAAACCCTCCCCTACCAGTGGACTTGGGGAGGGGCATGGATGGAGAAGGGGAAGGAAGGGAGGGTTTGGGAGGGGAGAAGGGAGGAAACTAGAGGGGGGGATACAAAGTAAATAAAGTGTAATTTTTAAAAAAAGCTATTAAAGACTGAGCAGAGAACAAACAGAAGCTGTCAGTAGCTCTCCTTGCAAATCTAACCAGGCATCCACAGTGCAGTTCAACTACACTACAACGTTTATAATGGGTGTTATGATGGCCACTGAGGTTGGTATGCACACAGTCAGCACTGGAGAAAGGTCTATGGCATTAGGAAATGCACCCACTCTGACTGACGTCAATATCCACTTCGTTGGAAAGAAACATGAGGTTCTATGGTTATTGTTATTAGACATACATAAAGATCATTTACAGGTATGTATGCCTTAGACCCATAACTCATAAGTCTGATAATACCATGGTGCTTCCCTTTTAAAATAAGTTTGTTTCAGAAAGGATTTACAATAACCCACATTAATTGATGTCACATGGCCAGCTAGTAGAAGACTTTTAAAAACCTCCTTTATTGTGAAGTCTTCTAGCCCTAGACACATATGGCATGCACACACATACACAAACACACACACCTTTGTAAAAAGAGAGGACACACTAAGAAAATTATAAAGATCATTTCTTTTCTGTACATAAATTATAGTCACATACCAGATATGTGTGAGAATTAAATTCAAAACAGCGGAGGCCGTTGCTCTAAGGCACTGACCATTATTAGTAGCCTCAACTTACTTGCTTAAAATTCTTAGAAAGATTGGTTTGTAGTTCCAAAACAGAAACCACCAGGTCCAAGCCAGGTGGTGTCTCAGCACTGTGAAGGGAAGTGGGCATGAAGAAGCTATCTCCAATAGACAACACTCACAAGGGAAAAATTAATTTCTCCAATGGAACCACACTTCAGGGAAGGCATCATGCCCAGCAGTACATGACCAACACAAAAGGAACTTTTGGAGTTTGGGAGAGTTTTTTTGTATCATATTACTTGGTTTAGGCATTTTTCTTTTTCCTTATTGGTCTCTTACTTATACTTCATATTTTCCAATCTTGTGGTTTTTATGGAGAGAGAGAGTCTGTGTGCTTTTTTTTTTTTTTTTAGTTTTTTTTTCCATTTGTTTTGTTTTCATCTGGTTTGCTTTCATTTGCCCATTTGTTTTCTAAAGAGAAAGTGAATGAAGGTGTGGAGTTGGATAGGTAGGCAGGACCTGGGAAGAAATTAGAGAGGTGAGGACTGTGGTTAGAAAACATTATATGAGAAAAATACTTTCAATAAATATATAGAGAAAAAAATTATCAGAGAACATGTTCTTCAGGATAAAAATGACTTTGCAGTTCAAAGAAATATCAGCAAGGATCTGAGTCTCCTTTCTTTCTCTGGAGTGCTCACTCCATGTCATCCCTACTGTACTTAACCCTCGTTAAAGAAACTGTAAAGAGTAGTTTTTTAGATGCACCTTAGATGCACTCACTCAGTCAGCAAAGGACACGCTGTAACAAACCAGAGTCTGCAACTATCTGTTTGGCTCTCTCAACCTACTCTGCTTTGAAAGTTTAGCAGTCCCTCAAACACCTTGCTTCACCTGGATCCTGTGAAAGGGAGACTGGCTCCCGCTGATTGGTGCTCTGTGCTGGGCTCTCATAGCCATCACTGAAACAGTAAGTCAGCTTTGTGCTTTGTTTCAGTGAAAGGGGTTGGGCTCATCCTTTAAAACACTTTACTCCAACTGTAATAACCTACAGAAATCACTCTTGACACCAGCCCCCCTTCCCACAAGGGTTTACCCGAGCCTTGATCTTTTTACTGTTTTTATTACTATCATTCACCTGCATTTCCCCCTTTTCTTTATCAAAGATACGTAATGACCATCTCACAACTTGATAACTGGTTTGAAAAAGTACTCTTTACATTTTGGAACTCATATTCCAGCACACCTATATCTCTAGTCCCATCTTCTTCAGCCAATAGTGTGGATGAGGGTATCCAAATATTTTCATTTTGCAAGGTGTTTTTTATTATCATCCAACTAAAAGTTCATTTGCCCTTGAAAATTCATTGCTGATAAAAGAGCAAGCGTTATCTTCGAATATTATGATACTTTGACTAAGTTTTTAATTAAAATTGAACATTTATTCACTGAAATTGAGCACAATAAGAGTTTAATGACATATACATATCTTTCAGAAAATATTTGCAAAAGTTTATCTTTGAAATGAGAAGGAAAATCAAGTTTGGTGACTAAATTCTGATTAAACTTCACATTTCTTGAATTATAGTCTTAATTGTGTCTTTGTGAAATAAACTCTTGGTAAGTATGAGAATGTTCCTGCGATGGAGTTAATATTAAACTACAGAAGAAGCAAAATAGCTAAATGGAATGATGAGTTTATTTATTCTTTATTAGAAATAATAAGTTAATCCTTCCCTCCTTGCTCCCTGAGATGTAAGGAGGTGTTGGTGGGTGGAAGCAGATGTTGGTGGGTGGAAGCCAATGTTGGTGGGTGGAAGCAGATGTTGGTGGGTGGGTGTGGAGAGGAGGTTCATGCACATTGTGTGCGCTCATGTGGAGGCCGGAGGACAGCCTCTGGCATCGGATCTCAGGAGTCATCCTCCTAGGTTTTCAGTCAGAGTTTACAGTCTCGAGCTCACTGCCTAGGATAAGATGAGTGGCCAGGGACACCCTGGGACATACCTAACGCCAACTCTCCCACACCCGGATTACAGGCAGGTACCACAGCACCTGGCACTTCTTCCCATAGGTTCTGGGGATCAAGTTCAGGTCTGTGTGCTTAGAGGCCAAGAATTTTTCTAGTGGGAAACCTCTTGAACCCCAGGGTCTTAAATTTTAAAGAGGCCTCCATATCATACAGGTAGCTTATTAAAGGACGCATTCTGGCTCTTGGAACTAAATGCTCAGCACTGAGAGCTGAACCCGGCACTCTGGCCATCAGCTTCCATTCCTTACAATGTCTGAAACACCAAGAAAATGTCTTTAATTACCTCTTTCCCACACTTCTCCAAAGCAAAGCTGATAACATACAAATATCAAGAAAGCTTGTGGATGTCATGGCTGTCCTATCAAACACAGCTCTGAAGGGGAAGGAGCCTAGGAATGGCAGAACTGCTGGGGATCATAACACATACTTAACTAAGGAGACTTTTTACTGTTACCATAAATGTCCTGACTTCTCATTCAGACAGGAGTTTCCCGTGGGTACGCAGACCCCAGTAGTCATGAACAGTGACACAGAGGACTGTACTGTAGTAAATGACCTTTGCTGCTGTTCACTTACTGTTTATGTAGCCGAGACTCGTAACTACATTAATATTTCACCTTCTCACCAAATGCACAAAATGTTTTCTTTAATAAAATCATGATTCAATTACGTATGGGAAAATAATGAGTTATTCAGTTAGTAGGATATTTTATGCTCA
Source organism: Meriones unguiculatus (assembly GCF_030254825.1). Lineage (NCBI taxonomy): Eukaryota > Metazoa > Chordata > Mammalia > Rodentia > Muridae > Meriones > Meriones unguiculatus. The sequence continues at coordinate 66,667,020 of NC_083364.1, read as the reverse complement.
GATATGGAATTTTATAATGACTTCAATACATATGACAATATTTTTTACATAATTAGATTTTGGTGGAAATGTACACAGTGTATCATATAAGACTAAAAATGACTTTAAATTGAAGTAATGGAAGTGATATTAAAAAAACTTGAAAATTAAGAAAAATTCTCAGAGAAATAGCATGTTTATATTCTTTAAGATTTAGATGTTCTTTAAGAATGACCAAAATATATTAAATATAAAGGACACTATAAGTGATTAATGTAGGAAGACATAATCTCTTATAAAATTAGAAGAAAAAGCATTTCATCACATTCAGAATTTGAACAGGTCAAATCAAACTCTGTAGTTATAGTTAATCAATCTTAATTAGTGGGATATAAATTGTATAACTTGCATATACAACCAAATGTGTAATTAAAACTGAAGGAGGTTAGATAATCATCAAGTCATGATATTCAATAAACCCAAAAATATGAGTAATTACTATTAGTAATTAGTAATAATTAGTAATTAGTAGTTACTAATCTAACTAATAATTATTTTTTATGATAGTAACTAATTATTATTAACTAATAGCTAAAATTAGTTACTAATTTAACAAATGAGTTACATCTTCATTGTAGATTATGATGGTGATTTTATATACAAAACTTATAATAGATATTATCTTGATTTAGGAGAAATTATTTCAAAATGTGGTACAAAATTGACTAAGCATGGAAACTTTCTACAATCAATGAATTAATGACACTCAAAAGTAGAGATAATGTCATATTATAAAAGGTAAAAAGAAGCCACAAATTAAAATAAAAAATCATTGAAATTACTTGATCTACCTGGATCTGGAACAAATCATGTGAAACTGATTTGTTGTACAGTGTTGAACTATGAAGAAATAAAATAAGGAGATTCAAGCTAATGTCCTAAAGACTGACCTGAATTATAAAACCACAGGTGCTGAGTAGAGATTTGAAACAAAAATCAACATTAGGTATTCATCTTAAAAATCAGCTTTAATATAATCAAAATATCTAAGATCATACCGGGAAAGTAGAAAGAAAAATAAGGAAGAACAACAGAGAGAGAGAGAGAGAGAGGGCAAGGAGGAAAAGAGGGATGGAGGGAAGCAGGGAGGGAGAGGCTAAACTAGAGCAACTGTGGAGCTGAAAGTCTGAGGGTGGCCCTGATGGACAGAGGTGAATATAACAGAAGGATAAAGTTCACTGACTACAGCCACTTCACTAGTTGATCTTCAAGACACTGAAGGAATTCTAAATATTTCTGAAGGGTTAGCTAGGTGATGCTATTAACTTTTGTTTATCTTTCTAGGTTATTCCTTGAAAGCCTCCAGAATTTTCTAAGAAAATTATACTTTCATGCTTACAATAATAATTAAAAAAAAAAAGGTCAGAAATACAGAGCTTGGAGTTGGGTAGGTAGGGAGTTGAAGAAGATCTGGGAGGAGTTGGGGAAGATGAAATATGATCAGAATATATTATATGAAAAAAATTCAACTAAAAATGTTGACTACTTTCATATTCAAGACTTTACTCAAAACCATCAAAGAGGTAAGACTGTAAACAACCGTGTAAGACAAAGTCTCAGTCCATGAGCATGCATGCTCACTCATGTGCATAGGAATGTCCACACACATACTGGCAGGCAGGGAAAGAAGTGTGAGTTTGCACTCACCGGGGCATCAGATCTCTTTGCACCATCAGGGTCATCAGCTAAAAACACCCTAGATTCCAAAGTATGAGTTCATTTAATGGTCAAGATTTACTTTCACTACTGCCATAAGCTTTCAGTGCAGCTCCTCATGTTATTTTTGTTTCTACTTCTTTTTTTTATTTTTCAATGCAGTTTATTCAGGGACCTTGAATAATCATCTGACCCTGGGGAAAGCAACCGTAAGAAGTTTTGCTACCGTTATGAATTATAATGGAAGTATCTGTTTTTTCCCATTGCCTTGGATTCCACATTCTTGGATTCCTTTTACACTGGAAACAGTACATGTCCCGCTTGAGATTTTGTCTTTGCTTTTTGCATGTCCATGATGAACTCAACACGGTGTACTCTGTAACTATTAGGTCTGGAAGTTTTCTCAAATGATGGTCCTAGTTCCTTGGAGCAGCTTCTGGAAGAGATAACTGACTCACCCTTCTTAAGTACTCTGTAGACATTTTTACCTGAGAATGGAGTCATTTAACAGAAAAAAGAGTGCACACATTTATAAAATTAAACTACTGTGGGTAGTTTATTACTCACATCTTCTCATAGCCAATGGACAATTTCTGAGACAAGGTTCCACTGATTTTGTTAAGTCACTGATACAGGTTTGGCAGTCACAGTGAGTCTATCTGAAAGTCACTTTGGAATTGAATGACCTTGAGAAAGTCAGAATACTTCAGTGTTTTAGATTTTAATCTGTGAAGAGGTGAACATCATTACTGGAATAAACAAACAAAATAATCACCACATTTTACAAAGTCTTGACACATGATAAAAACACAGAAGTAAATGGGTAGTTCTTTTCATTGATTCATCTAGATTTCTGTAAAGATTTATTTGTCTATGTATGTGTCTGCAGTATGAGGAGTATGTACATATCTGTGGGGGGAGGGAGCAGAGGAAGTGTCAGTGTCCTCCTCTGCTGTCCTCTGTTGCTTTGAGGCAATGTCTTTCCCTGAACCAAGGCCTTGTATTTTTTGGCTTAGACATTTCACTAGTCTCTCACTTACATTTTGTTTTGTTTTGGGTTTTGGGTTTTGGATTTTTGGGGGTTTTTTGTTGTTGTTTTGTTTGTTTGTTTGTTTGTTTTCAAGACAGAGTTTCCCTGTGTAGCCCTGGCTGTCCTAGACTTGCTTTGTAGACAAGGCTGGCTTCAAACTCACAGAGATCTGCCTGTCTCTGCTTCCCTGAGTGTTGTGATTACAGGAGTGAACCACCATGCCCGGTTTTCACTTAGATTTTTAAATGGTTGGCTTCAGTGGATTTTTTTATTAATCTTTTATTGACCCTAAAGTTATTTTCATACAATATATTCTGACCACGGATTCTACTTTCTCATTTCCTCCCAGATCTTCCCCACTTCCCCTCCCTTCCAACTTTATGACCTCTGTGCGTGTATCTTAAGATAAACAAGCAAATAAAAAAGACAACCATGAATAAAACAAAATGAAACTAAGAATGAATGCTAGAAACACACATAGACACTATAAAAACTTAAAACTGATTTCCAAAGTGTCTGTTTCTCTCCCACCATCAATAGAGGAGTCTTTCTCTTGCTTCACATCCTCGCCAACACATGCTGTCACTTGTGTTTTGATCTTAGCTATTCTGATGGGTGTAAGAAGGAATCTCAGAATCAATTTGATTTGCATTTCCCTGGTGACTGGACATTTCTTCAAGTGGTTCTTGGTCATTTGAGACTCCTCATTCAATAATTCTCTTTTAGATCTTTATCACCATTTTTAATTGTACTATTTGGTTTATTGATATCTAGTTTTTTTATTTTTTTATATATTTTGAAAACTAGCCTTCTGCCAGATGTGGGGTCAGTGAAGATCTTTTTCCATTCTTTAGGCTGTCATTTTGTCCTGTTTACAGTGACTTTTGCCTTACAGAAACTTTTCAGTTTCATGAGATCTGACTTAATGTTGATTTTAGTGACTGTGCTGTTGGTGTTCTGTTCAGGAAGTTATCTCTTGTGTTAATGTGTTCAAGGCTATTTATTGCCCATTTTCTCCTCTATTAGGTTCAGGGTATCTGATTTTATGTTAAGGTCTTTGATCCATTTGGACTTGAGTTTTGTGCAGGGTGAGAGGTATAACCAGGCAAGACTTACAGTGGAAGGATTGGAACATCAATCTAGCCACAAAACCTTCAGCCTGTATTTTGTCCTGCCTGCAAGATATGCTGGGGTAAAGGTATCACAGAAATTGTGGGATGGTCAACCAATAACTGGTCCAGCTTGAAGAGCCATGACACAGGAGGAGCACAATCCTGACCCAGATGCCAGATAGCCCAGAGAACAAAGGTAGAATCAAACACATCCAGAAAAAAAAAATGAATGAAAGGAAGGAAAGAAGGTAGGAAGGAAAGAGAGAGAGAGAGAGAGAGAGAGAGAAAGAAAGAAAGAAAGAAAGAAAGAAAGAAAGAAAGAAAGAAAGAAAAAGAAATGATTCCTAATTATATTCTGCTATGCTCATAGACAGGAGCCTTACATATTCATCTTCAGAGAAGCTCCATCCAGCAATTGATGGAAACCGAAGCAGAGATTCACAATGAAAAATTAGCTAGAGTTTGGTGAATCCTGAAAAAGAAGGAGAGAAAAATTGTAGGAGACAGAGGGATCAAAGACTCCTCAAGAAAACCCACAGAACCAACTAACCTGGCTTCAGAGGGGCTCAAGAGACCGAGCCAAAAACCAGGAAATGCCGGGAGCCAAAGCTATTTACTAAAGCCAAAGCCAAATAGTGAGCAAAGGTCATTTAGTGGAGACCTAAAGGTATTTAGTGAAAGAGTTATCTAGGACCCTAAGTCATGGGTGATAGATTTGTGAGGACATCCGTCTGTTAGTTTTAGAGCATCCGTGAGATATCTTAAGAAAACATCCTTGTGGTATCTTGCAGGTGCAATATTCAAGCCTTGAAAGCACTCTTGCTATCTCCTCCAGCAGTAATTAAGCCTTCCCCCCTTTCCTGCCTTCTCCCTATATAAGCTGGGTAAAAATTTCTAATAAACAAGGCGTCGATCAGACAAACAGACTTGGCCTCTTTCCTCGTGTCTCTGTGTCCTATCCACTCTTTTCACACACACACACACACACACACACACACACACACACACACACACCTTCAGGAACCCGTTGAACTCCCGCGGCTCGAGACAAGGAAACCTGCATGGGTCTGACCTAAGCTCTCTGCATAAATATTATGGTTACAGAGCTTGGTCTTCTTGTGGAACTGCCAACAGTTGGAGTGGGGTTATCTCTGATGCTTTTGCCTGCTTTGGGGAGGCTTTTCCTCCTACTGGGTTGCCTCATCCAGCCTTAGTATGAGGAGGAGTGACTAGTCTTATCAAAACTTAACAAGTCATATTTGATTGATATCTTTAGGATGGCTGCTCTTTTCTGAAGGGAAAACTAAAAAGGAGTAGATAGAGAGTGGGGTGGTGAGGCAGGGACTGGGAGGAGAGAAGGGAGAATAAACTGTGGTGGTGATGTAACATATGAGAGAATAAATTTTTAAATGATTTTTTTAAAAACCTCAAAATTGAAAATTATAATATACAAGCAAGACATAACATATAAATGTGCTTGAAAATAAAGTGCCCAAACAAAGCAATATAAAACAAAACAAAACAAAAAATCTCCAAAAATGCCACTGAGTTTATCTACTGATGTGCACAGAGACTGCACTTAGGTGTGGTTTGTAGACCCATGGAAACTCTGCTGGAGAAACTAACTTTTCCTTTGTGAGTGGTTGTTAATTGGAGGTAGTTTCTTGCTTAGGGCTAGGAGCTGGTGTCTGCCTCCCCATCGGCTTGTGCCTGTTCAGACCCTCTTCCTGCTCTGACAGACTCTGTGAACTCATCTGCGCGAGCAAACCCTGCTCCTTGGTATCATCTATCTCCTCTGCATCTCACAGTCTCTTCTTGCCTCTTCTTCCACCGAGTTCCCTGAGCCCCAAGAGGAGGAGGGACTTGACAATTTTGATCACTAGCTATTTGAGGCTATAAACACTTCTCTTTAAGAAAGAGGAAAAATGAAAATCTCTTCTCTGCTCTGTGAATCTAAAGCTCTAAAAATAAACTGAACTGGGAAATCTATAAACCTACACAAAAATCAAGGTTCTATCATTCTTTTCAGAATATGCTTAAACACTTTACTTAAACTTCTATATATTAAAAAAATGAGATTTTAATTAAGTGATTATTAAGGTGCTATAAATTTCTAAAAGAATAAATTATTTTATTACTACGACAAAACACTGCAGCAGTGTTTATGGAAAGCATTGAGATCATTATTGTGAAGCTTTAGAAAGTTCATCCTTTTATCACACTCATTTATTTGTGTGTGCATATGTGCACTTATGTGCCTGTGAATGTCAGAAGCCAACTGTGTTCTCGCCTCCTACCGTATTGGTCCCGGGGATTGAACCCTGGTCATCAAGTCCTCTTATCTCCTGAACCATCTCAATGACTCTAGCAATACCCTTTTTTAGCAACATATCATCTATGTTCTTGGTCCCTTAAGACATATTCTGAATGCATTTTATTATTTACCCATCAATCAAGGGTAACATTGTGATCATTAAATATGCTGATGTTTCATACCACTGATTTAAGGCATGTGATGACTAATTTTGTCAACATGATTTGATCAAGAAAAGTCTAAGATATTAGTGAAGCACACCCATGCTGTATCTGTGGGGACTTTCACAGACAGGATTAACTGAAAGGCAATACCTGCCCTGAACGTAGGTGGCACTAGCCAATGGGCTGTGTTCCAGGCAGAAGGAAAAGAGAAAACAGAGAAAGACGAACAAGTCCTGGAATTTATCTCCCTCCACTTCCCAGCCTGACAATATCTGAGCAAGTAGCCTGTGTTTCTGTGTCCACAGTCCCATGCTGCCCTGCTGCCCTGTACCCTCAAAACATAAGCAGGATAAACCTTCTCCCTTGGATTGCTTTTTGTTGAGTGTTTGGTCACAGCAATTAGAGAACTAACCACTACAACAGGCCGTGCTCAGAGTTAAAGCCTCAGAAGCAGGGTCAACACTCTTTCAGATCTAAAGTCCAAATTCTTGTTCTTTCAAAACAAAACTGAACTAAGCACAGTGGCCCCTGCCTGGCCTCAAAGCACACGAGAAGCAGCAGGCAGAAGTATGGTAAGGAATTTAAAGTTAGACTAAGGTACAATTGTCAAACCCTGCCTCAAAAAAATAAACAAACAAAAAGCTGGGAAAATGTTTGCCCAGACTTTATATCAGCCATTATGAAAGGTATCCAGCAGGAGACTGG